>NW_027189453.1:0-189329 GCF_040958095.1 Procambarus clarkii
GTTAATCTAATCAATTATGTGTTTGCATCATTTTTATTGATATTAATGAGTTAATACTAATAAACTGAAAATTCACAAAAACGTGGAAAAACGGCAAAATATTGCCTAATTCGATGATATTTGATTAAATCACAAAAGGAAAAGGGAATGATGAACGTCAAAATATTGCTAAATTCGATGATTTCTCGTACGAAACAAAATGCAAGAAAACTTGCTTAAAATGCAATATTATGCGAAATTCTGAGATTGAAGGCCAAATCACATATCGTGATACTACATGAAATGTATCGAAATATTGGTAAAAATAAATATATTTACGTAATATCAAACTACATGAAAAACGTGAAAAAAGTCACGATTATACCAAATTTGAGGATTTAACTTCGAATCATAATGCAAGGTTTCGTATTATTTAGATCCAAGACAAGACATATGACAATGTTGTTTCCAATACAAATGATAAAATCAATGTGTTTTCATTAGAATTAACTGAAATGTTCCTGATTTTCCGTTCATATTACCGATGGAAGATGTACAGTAAACCGCTCTAATCCGGCTGAAACGTCGATAATGCAATAAAAACAAAACTTCTCCCCTTTTCAATATCTTACTCAGTATTTTAAAGAGAAACAAATAGATTATTGAAAATGAAGTATTAAGGTTACAATATAATCAATTATGTGTTTGCATCATTTTTATTGTATATTTATTGAGTTAATACTAATAAACTGAAAATTCACAAAAACGTAGAAAAACGGCAAAATATTGCCTAATTCGATGATATTTTGATTAAATCACATAAAGGAAAAGGGAATGATGAACGTCAAAATCTTGCTAAATTCGATGATTTCTCGTACGAAACAAAATGCAAGAAAACTTGCTTAAAATGCAATATTATGCGAAATTCTGAGATTTGAAGGCCAAATCACATATCGTTATACGACATGAAATAGTATCGAAATATTGGTAAAAATGAATATATTTACGTAATATCAAACTACATGAAAAACGTGAAAAAACTCACTATTATACCAAATTTGAGGATTTTAACTTCGAATCATAGAGCGAGGTTTCGTACTATTTAGATCCATGAAAAGACATATGACAATGTTGTTTCCAATACAAATTATAAAAATCAATGTGTTTTCATTAGAATTAACTAAAATGTTCCTGATTTTCCGTTTATTACCAAAGGAAGATGTACACGCAAAACCGCTCTATCCGGCTGAAACGTCGATATATGCAATAAAAACCGAACTTCTCCCTTTTCAATATCTTACTCAGTATTTTAACGAGAAACAAATAGATGATTGAAAATGAAGTATTTAAGGTTACTATCTAATCAATTATGTGTTTGCATCATTTTTATTGTATATTTAATGAATTAATACTAATAAACTGAAAATTCACAAAAACGTGGAAAAACGGCAAAATATTGCCTAATTCGATGATATTTTGATTAAATCACATAAAGGAAAAGGGAATGATAAACGTCAAAATATTGCTAAATTCGATGATTTCTCGTACGAACAAAATGCAAGAAAACTTGCTTAAAATGCAATATTATGCGAAATTCTGAGATTTGAAGGCCAAATCACATATCGTGATACTACATGAAATAGTATCGAAATATTGGTAAAAATGAATATTTACGTAATATCAAACTACATGAAAAACGTGAAAAAAGTCACGATTATGCCAAATTTGAGGATTTTAACTTCGAACCATAATGCAAGGTTTCGTATTATTTAGATCCAAGAAAAGACATATGACAATGTTGTTTCCAATACAAATGATAAAAATCAATGTGTTTTCATTAGAATTAACTGAAATGTTCTGATTTTCCGTTCATATTACCGATGGAAGATGTACACGTAAAACCGCTCTAATCCGGCTGAAACGTCGATATATGCAATAAAAACAGAACTTCTCCCCTTTTCAATATCTTACTCAGTATTTTAAAGAGAAACAAATAGATGATTAAAATAAGTATTTAAGGTTATAACTAATCAATTATGTGTTTGCATCATTTTTATTGTTATTTATTGTATATTTTATTTATTATTTATTATACTAATAAACTGAAAATTCACAAAAACGTAGAAAAACGGCAAAATATTGATAATTCGATGATATTTTGATTAAATCACATAAAGGAAAAGGGAATGATAAACGTCAAAATATTGCTAAATTCGATGATTTCTCGTACGAAACAAAATGCAAGAAAACTTGCTTAAAATGCAATATTATGCGAAATTCTGAGATTTGAAGGCCAAATCACATATCGTGATACTACATGAAATGTATCGAAATATTGGTAAAAATGAATATATTTACGTAATATCAAACTACATGAAAAACGTGAAAAAAAGTCACGATTATACCAAATTTGAGGATTTTAACTTCGAATCATATGCAAGGTTTCGTATTATTTAGATCCAAGAAAAGACATATGACAATGTTGTTTCCAATACAAATGATAAAAATCAATGTGTTTTCATTAGAATTAACTGAAATGTTCCTGATTTTCCGTTCATATTACCGATGGAAGATGTACACGTAAAACCGCTCTAACCTGGCTGAAACGTCGATATATGCAATAAAAACAGAACTTCTCCCTTTTCAATATCTTACTCAGTATTTTAAAGAGAAACAAATAGATGATTGTAAATGAAGTATTTAAGGTTATAATCTAATCAATATGTGTTTGCATCATTTTATTGTATATTTTGAGTTAATACTAATAAACTGAAAATTCACAAAAACGTGGAAAAACGGCAAAATATTGCCTAATTCGATGATATTTTGATTAAATCACATAAAGGAAAAGGGAATGATGAACGTCAAAATATTGCTAAATTCGATGATTTCTCGTACGAAACAAAATGCAAGAAAACTTGCTTAAAATGCAATATTATGCGAAATTCTGAGATTTGAAGGCCAAATCACATATCGTGATACTACATGAAATTGTATCGAAATATTGGTAAAAATGAATATATTTACGTAATATCAAACTACATGAAAAACGTGAAAAAAGTCACGATTATACCAAATTTGAGGATTTTAACTTCGAATCATAGTGCAAGGTTTCGTATTATTTAGATCCAAGAAAAGACATATGACAAGTTGTTTCCAATACAAATGATAAAAATCAATGTGTTTTCATTAGAATTAACTGAAATGTTCCTGATTTTCCGTTCATACCGATGGAAGATGTACACGTAAAACCGCTCTACCTGGCTGAAACGTCGATATATGCAATAAAACAGAACTTCCCCCTTTTCAATATCTTACTCAGTATTTTAAAGAGAAACAAATAGATGATTGAAAATGAAGTATTTAAGGTTATAATCTAATCAATTATGTGTTTGCATCATTTTTATTGTATATTTATTGAGTTAATACTAATAAACTGAAATTCACAAAAACGTGGAAAAACGGCAAAATATTGCCTAATTCGATGATATTTTGATTAAATCACATAAAGGAAAAGGGAATGATAAACGTCAAAATATTGCTAAATTCGATGATTTCTCGTACGAAACAAAATGCAAAAAACTTGCTTAAAATGCAATATTATGCGAAATTCTGAGATTTGAAGGCAAAATCACATATCGTGATACTACATGAAATTGTATCGAAATATTGGTAAAAATGAATTATTTACGTAATATCAAACTACATGAAAAACGTGAAAAAAGTCACGATTATACCAAATTTGAGGATTTTAACTTCGAATCATAGTGCAAGGTTTCGTATTATTTAGATCCAAGAAAAGACATATGACAATGTTGTTCCAATACAAATGATAAAATCAATGTGTTTTCATTAGAATTAACTGAAATGTTCCTGATTTTCCGTTCATATTACCGATGGAAGATGTACACGTAAAACCGCTCTAACCTGGCTGAAACGTCGATATATGCAATAAAAACAGAACTTCTCCCCTTTTCAATATCTTACTCAGTATTTTAAAGAGAAACAAATAGATGATTGTAAATGAAGTATTTAGGTTATAAATCTAATCAATTATGTGTTTGCATCATTTTTATTGTATATTTATTGAGTTAATACTAATAAACTGAAAATTCACAAAAACGTGGAAAACGGCAAAATATTGCTTAATTCGATGATATTTTGATTAAATCACATAAAGGAAAAGGGAATGATAAACGTCAAAATATTGCTAAATTCGATGATTTCTCGTACGAAACAAAATGCAAGAAAACTTGCTTAAAATGCAATATTATGCGAAATTCTGAGATTGAAGGCCAAATCACATATCGTGATACTACATGAATAGTATCGAAATATTGGTAAAAATGAATATATTTACGTAATATCAAACTACATGAAAAACGTGAAAAAAGCCACGATTATGCCAAATTTGAGGATTTTAACTTCGAATCATAATGCAAGGTTTCGTATTATTTAGATCCAAGAAAGACATATGACAATGTTGTTTCCAATAAATGATAAAAATCAATGTGTTTTTCATTAGAATTAACTGAAATGTTACTGATTTTCCGTTCATATTACCGATGGAAGATGTACACGTAAAACCGCTCTAATCGGCTGAAACGTCGATATATGCAATAAAAACAGAACTTCTCCCCTTTTCAATATCTTACTCAGTATTTTAAAGAGAAACAAATAGATGATTAAAATGAAGTATTTAAGGTTATAATCTAATCAATTATGTGTTTGCATCATTTTATTGTATATTTATTGAGTTAATACTAATAAACTGAAAATTCACAAAAACGTAGAAAAACGGCAAAATATTGCCTAATTCGATGATATTTTGATTAAATCACATAAAGGAAAAGGGAATGATGAACGTCAAAATCTTGCTAATTCGATGATTTCTCGTACGAAACAAAATGCAAGAAAACTTGCTTAAAATGCAATATTATGCGAAATTTGAGATTTGAAGGCCAAATCACATATCGTTATACGACATGAAATGTATCGAAATATTGGTAAAAATGAATATATTTACGTAATATCAAACTACATGAAAAACGTGAAAAAAGTCACTATTATACCAAATTTGAGGATTTTAACTTCGAATCATAAAGCGAGGTTTCGTACTATTTAGATCCATGAAAAGACATATGACAATGTTGTTTCCAATACAAATTATAAAAATCAATGTGTTTTCATTAGAATTAACTAAATGTTCCTGATTTTCGTTTATATTACCGATGGAAGATGTACACGCAAAACCGCTCTATTCCGGCTGAAACGTCGATATATGCAATAAAAACAGAACTTCTCCCCTTTTCAATATTTCAAAATACTCAGTATTTTAACGAGAAACAAATAGATGATTGAAATGAAGTATTTAAGGTTACTAATCATCAATTATGTGTTTGCATCATTTTTATTGTATATTTAATGAGTTAATACTAATAAACTGAAAATTCACAAAACGTGGAAAAACGGCAAAATATTGCCTAATTCGATGATATTTTGATTAAATCACAAAAGGAAAAGGGAATGATGAACGTCAAAATATTGCTAAATTCGATGATTTCTCGTACGAAACAAAATGCAAGAAAACTTGCTTAAAATGCAATATTATGCGAAATTCTGAGATTTGAAGGCCAAATCACATATCGTGATACTACATGAAATTGTATCGAAATATTGGTAAAAATGAATATATTTACGTAATATCAAACTACATGAAAAACGTGAAAAAAGTCACGATTATACCAAATTTGAGGATTTTAACTTCGAATCATAATGCAAGGTTTCGTATTATTTAGATCCAAGAAAGACATATGACAATGTTGTTTCCAATACAAATGATAAAAATCAATGTGTTTTCATTAGAAAACTGAAATGTTCCTGATTTTCCGTTCATATTACCGATGGAAGATGTACACGTAAAACCGCTCTAACCTGGCTGAAACGTCGATATATGCAATAAAAACAGAACTTCTCCCCTTTTCAATATCTTACTCAGTATTTTAAAGAGAAACAAATAGATGATTGTAAATGAAGTATTTAAGGTTATAAATCTAATCAATTATGTGTTTGCATCATTTTTATTGTATATTTATTGAGTTAATACTAATAAACTGAAAATTCACAAAAACGTGGAAAAACGGCAAAATATTGCCTAATTCGATGATATTTTGATTAAATCACATAAAGGAAAAGGGAATGATAACGTCAAAATATTGCTAAATTCGATGATTTCTCGTACGAAACAAAATGCAAGAAAACTTGCTTAAAATGCAATATTATGCGAAATTCTGAGATTTGAAGGCCAAATCACATATCGTGATACTACATGAAATAGTATCGAAATATTGGTAAAAATGAATATATTTACGTAATATCAAACTACATGAAAAACGTGAAAAAAGTCACGATTATGCCAAATTTGAGGATTTTAACTTCGAATCATAATGCAAGGTTTCGTATTATTTAGATCCAAGAAAAGACATATGACAATGTTGTTTCCAATACAAATGATAAAAATCAATGTGTTTTCATTAGAATTAACTGAAATGTTCCTGATTTTCCGTTCATATTACCGATGGAAGATGTACACGTAAAACCGCTCTAATCCGGCTGAAACGTCGATATATGCAATAAAAACAGAACTTCTCCCCTTTTCAATATCTTACTCAGTATTTTAAAGAGAAACAAATAGATGATTAAAAATGAAGTATTTAAGGTTATAATCTAATCAATTATGTGTTTGCATCATTTTTATTGTATATTTATTGAGTTAATACTAATAAACTGAAAATTCACAAAAACGTGGAAAAACGGCAAAATATTGCCTAATTCGATGATATTTTGATTAAATCACATAAAGGAAAAGGGAATGATGAACGTCAAAATATTGCTAAATTCGATGATTTCTCGTACGAACAAAATGCAAGAAAACTTGCTTAAAATGCAATATTATGCGAAATTCTGAGATTTGAAGGCCAAATCACATATCGTATACGACATGAAATAGTATCGAAATATTGGTAAAAATGAATATATTTACGTAATATCAAACTACATGAAAAACGTGAAAAAAGTCACGATTATACCAAATTTGAGGATTTTAACTTCGAATCATAATGCAAGGTTTCGTATTATTTAGATCCAGAAAAGACATATGACAATGTGTTTCCAATACAAATGATAAAAATCAATGTGTTTTCATTAGAATTAACTGAAATGTTCCTGATTTTCCGTTTCATATTACCGATGGAAGATGTACACGTAAAACCGCTCTATCCGGCTGAAACGTCGATATATGCAATAAAAACGAACTTCTCCCCTTTTCAATATTTCTTACTCAGTATTTTAAGAGAAAAATAGATGATTGAAAATGAAGTATTTAAGGTTATAATCTAATCAATTATGTGTTTGCATCATTTTTATTGTATATTTATGAGTTAATACTAATAAACTGAAAATTCACAAAAACGTGGAAAAACGGCAAAATATTGCCTAATTCGATGATATTTTGATTAAATCAAAAAAGGAAAAGGAATGATGAACGTCAAAATATTGCTAAATTCGATGATTTCTCGTACGAAACAAAATGCAAGAAAACTTGCTTAAAATGCAATATTATGCGAAATTCTGAGATTTGAAGGCCAAATCACATATCGTGATACTACATGAAATTGTATCGAAATATTGGTAAAAATGAATATATTTACGTAATATCAAACTACATGAAAAACGTGAAAAAAGTCACGATTATACCAAATTTGAGGATTTTAACTTCGAATCATAATGCAAGGTTTCGTATTATTTAGATCCAACAAGACATATGACAATGTTGTTTCCAATACAAATGATAAAAATCAATGTGTTTTCATTAGAATTACTGAAATGTTCTGATTTTCCGTTCATATTACCGATGGAAGATGTAAACGTAAAACCGCTCTAATCCGGCTGAAACGTCGATATATGCAATAAAAACAAACTTCTCCCCTTTTCAATATCTTACTCAGTATTTTAAAGAGAAACAAATAGATTATTGAAAATGAAGTATTTAAGGTTACAATCTAATCAATTATGTGTTTGCATCATTTTTATTGTATATTTATTGAGTTAATACTAATAAACTGAAAATTCACAAAAACGTAGAAAAACGGCAAAATATTGCCTAATTCGATGATATTTTGATTAATCACATAAAGGAAAAGGGAATGATGAACGTCAAAATCTTGCTAAATTCGATGATTTCTCGTACGAAACAAAATGCAAGAAAACTTGCTTAAATGCAATATATGCGAAATTCTGAGATTTGAAGGCCAAATCACATATCGTATACGACATGAAATAGTATCGAAATATTGGTAAAAATGAATATATTTACGTAATATCAAACTACATGAAAAACGTGAAAAAAGTCACTATTATACCAAATTTGAGGATTTTAACTTCGAATCATAAGCGAGGTTTCGTATATTTAGATCCATGAAAAGACATATGACAATGTTGTTTCCAATACAAATTATAAAAATCAATGTGTTTTCATTAGAATTAACTAAAATGTTCCTGATTTTCCGTTTATTACCGATGGAAGATGTACACGCAAAACCGCTCTATTCCGGCTGAAACGTCGATATATGCAATAAAAACCGAACTTCTCCCTTTTCAATATCTTACTCAGTATTTTAACGAGAAACAAATAGATGATTGAAAATGAAGTATTTAAGGTTATATCTAATCAATTATGTGTTTGCATCATTTTTATTGTATATTTATAGTTAATACTAATAAACTGAAAATTCACAAAAACGTGGAAAAACGGCAAAATATTGCCTAATTCGATGATATTTTGATTAAATCACATAAGGAAAAGGGAATGATAACGTCAAAATATTGCTAAATTCGATGATTTCTCGTACGAAACAAATGCAAGAAACTTGCTTAAAATGCAATATTATGCGAAATTCTGAGATTTGAAGGCCAAATCACATATCGTGATACTACATGAAATAGTATCGAAATATTGGTAAAAATGAATATTTTACGTAATATCAAACTACATGAAAAACGTGAAAAAAGTCACGATTATACCAAATTTGAGGATTTTAACTTCGAATCATAATGCAAGGTTTCGTATTATTTAGATCCAAGAAAAGACATATGACAATGTTGTTTCCAATACAAATGATAAAAATCAATGTGTTTTCATTAGAATTAACTGAAATGTTCCTGATTTTCCGTTCATATTACCGATGGAAGATGTACACGTAAAACCGCTCTAATGGCTGAAACGTCGATATATGCAATAAAAACAGAACTTCTCCCCTTTTCAATATCTTACTCAGTATTTTAAAGAGAAACAAATAGATGATTGAAAATGAAGTATTTAAGGTTATATCTAATCAATTATGTGTTTGCATCATTTTTATTGTATATTTATGAGTTAATACTAATAAACTGAAAATTCACAAAAACGTGGAAAAAACGGCAAAATATTGCCTAATTCGATGATATTTTGATTAAATCACATAAAGGAAAAGGGAATGATAAACGTCAAAATATTGCTAAATTCGATGATTTCTCGTACGAAACAAAATGCAAGAAAACTTGCTTAAAATGCAATATTATGCGAAATTCTGAGATTTGAAGGCCAAATCACATATCGTGATACTACATGAAAAGTATCGAAATATTGGTAAAAATGAATATATTTACGTAATATCAAACTACATGAAAAACGTGAAAAAAGTCACGATTATACCAAATTTGAGGATTTTAACTTCGAATCATAATGCAAGGTTTCGTATTATTTAGATCCAAAAAGACATATGACAATGTTGTTTCCAATACAAATGATAAAAATCAATGTGTTTTCATTAGAATTAACTGAAATGTTCTGATTTTCCGTTCATATTACCGATGGAAGATGTACACGTAAAACCGCTCTAATCCGGCTGAAACGTCGATATATGCAATAAAAACAGAACTTCTCCCCTTTTCAATATCTTACTCAGTATTTTAAAGAGAAACAAATAGATGATTGAAAATGAAGTATTTAAGGTTATAATCTAATCAATTATGTGTTTGCATCATTTTTATTGTATATTTATGAGTTAATACTAATAAACTGAAAATTCACAAAAACGTGGAAAAACGGCAAAATATTGCCTAATTCGATGATATTTTGATTAAATCACATAAAGGAAAAGGAATGATGAACGTCAAAATTGCTAAATTCGATGATTTCTCGTACGAAACAAAATGCAAGAAAACTTGCTTAAAATGCAATATTATGCGAAATTCTGAGATTTGAAGGCCAAATCACATATCGTGATACTACATGAAATGTATCGAAATATTGGTAAAAATGAATATATTTACGTAATATCAAACTACATGAAAAACGTGAAAAAAGTCACGATTATACCAAATTTGAGGATTTTAACTTCGAATCATAAGCAAGGTTTCGTATTTTAGATCCAAGAAAAGACATATGACAATGTTGTTTCCAATACAAATGATAAAATCAATGTGTTTTCATTAGAATTAACTGAAATGTTCCTGATTTTCCGTTCATATTACCGATGGAAGATGTACACGTAAAACCGCTCTAATCCGGCTGAAACGTCGATATATGCAATAAAAACAGAACTTCTCCCCTTTTCAATATCTTACTCAGTATTTTAAAGAGAAACAAATAGATGATTGAAAATGAAGTATTTAAGGTTACAATCTAATCAATTATGTGTTTGCATCATTTTTATTGTATATTATTGAGTTAATACTAATAAACTGAAAATTCACAAAAACGTGGAAAAACGGCAAAATATTGCCTAATTCGATGATATTTGATTAAATCACATAAAGGAAAAGGGAATGATAAACGTCAAAATCTTGCTAAATTCGATGATTTCTCGTACGAAACAAAATGCAAGAAAACTTGCTTAAAATGCAATATTATGCGAAATTCTGAGATTTGAAGGCCAAATCACATATCGTGATACTACATGAAATAGTATCGAAATATTGGTAAAATGAATATATTTACGTAATATCAAACTACATGAAAAACGTGAAAAAAGTCACGATTATACCAAATTTGAGGATTTTAACTTCGAATCATAATGCAAGGTTTCGTATTATTTAGATCCAAGAAAAGACATATGACAATGTTGTTTCCAATACAAATGATCAATGTGTTTTCATTAGAATTAACTGAAATGTTCCTGATTTTCCGTTCATATTACCGATGGAAGATGTACACGTAAAACCGCTCTAATCCGGCTGAAACGTCGATATATGCAAAAAAACAGAACTTCTCCCCTTTTCAATATCTTACTCAGTATTTTAAAGAGAAACAAATAGATGATTAAAAATGAAGTATTTAAGGTTATAAACTAATCAATTATGTGTTTGCATCATTTTTATTGTATATTTATTGATTAATACTAATAAACTGAAAATTCACAAAAACGTAGAAAAACGGCAAAATATTGCCTAATTCGATGATATTTTGATTAAATCACATAAAGGAAAAGGGAATGATAAACGTCAAAATATTGCTAAATTCGATGATTCTCGTACGAAACAAAATGCAAGAAAACTTGCTTAAAATGCAATATTATGCGAAATTCTGAGATTTGAAGGCCAAATCACATATCGTATACTACATGAAATGTATCGAAATATTGGTAAAATGAATATATTTACGTAATATCAAACTACATGAAAAACGTGAAAAAAGTCACGATTATACCAAATTTGAGGATTTTAACTTCGAATCATAATGAGGTTTCGTATTATTTAGATCCAGAAAAGACATATGACAATGTTGTTTCCAATACAAATGATAAAAATCAATGTGTTTTCATTAGAATTAACTGAAATGTTCCTGATTTTCCGTTCATATTACCGATGGAAGATGTACACGTAAAACCGCTCTAACTGGCTGAAACGTCGATATATGCAATAAAAACAGAACTTCTCCCCTTTTCAATATCTTACTCAGTATTTTAAGAGAAACAAATAGATGATTGTAAATGAAGTATTTAAGGTTATATCTAATCAATTATGTGTTTGCATCATTTTTATTGTATATTTATGAGTTAATACTAATAAACTGAAAATTCACAAAAACGTGGAAAAAACGGCAAAATATTGCCTAATTCGATGATATTTTGATTAAATCACATAAAGGAAAAGGGAATGATAAACGTCAAAATATTGCTAAATTCGATGATTTCTCGTACGAAACAAAATGCAAGAAAACTTGCTTAAAATGCAATATTATGCGAAATTCTGAGATTTGAAGGCCAAATCACATATCGTGATACTACATGAAATTGTATCGAAATATTGGTAAAAATGAATATATTTACGTAATATCAAACTACATGAAAAACGTGAAAAAAGTCACGTATACCAAATTTGAGGATTTTAACTTCGAATCATAGTGCAAGGTTTCGTATTATTTAGATCCAAGAAAAGACATATGACAAAGTTGTTTCCAATACAAATGATAAAAATCAATGTGTTTTCATTAGAATTAACTGAAATGTTCCTGATTTTCCGTTCATATTACCGATGGAAGATGTACACGTAAAACCGCTCTAACCTGGCTGAAACGTCGATATATGCAATAAAAACAGAACTTCTCCCCTTTTCAATATCTTACTCAGTATTTTAAAGAGAAACAAATAGATGATTGTAAATGAAGTATTTAAGGTTATAATCTAATCAATTATGTGTTTGCATCATTTTTATTGTATATTTATTGAGTTAATACTAATAAACTGAAAATTCACAAAAACGTGGAAAAACGGCAAAATATTGCCTAATTCGATGATATTTTGATTAAATCACATAAAGGAAAAGGGAATGATAAACGTCAAAATATTGCTAAATTCGATGATTTCTCGTACGAAACAAAATGCAAAAAAACTTGCTTAAAATGCAATATTATGCGAAATTCTGAGATTTGAAGGCAAAATCACATATCGTGATACTACATGAAATTGTATCGAAATATTGGTAAAAATGAATATATTTACGTAATATCAAACTACATGAAAAACGTGAAAAAAGTCACGATTATACCAAATTTGAGGATTTTAACTTCGAATCATAGTGCAAGGTTTCGTATTATTTAGATCCAAGAAAAGACATATGACAATGTTGTTTCCAATACAAATGATAAAAATCAATGTGTTTTCATTAGAATTAACTGAAATGTTCCTGATTTTCCGTTCATATTACCGATGGAAGATGTACACGTAAAACCGCTCTAACCTGGCTGAAACGTCGATATATGCAATAAAAACGAACTTCTCCCCTTTTCAATATCTTACTCAGTATTTTAAAGAGAAACAAATAGATGATTGTAAATGAAGTATTTAAGGTTATAAATCTAATCAATTATGTGTTTGCATCATTTTTATTGTATATTTATTGAGTTAATACTAATAAACTGAAATTCACAAAACGTGGAAAAACGGCAAAATATTGCCTAATTCGATGATATTTTGATTAAATCACATAAAGGAAAAGGGAATGATAAACGTCAAAATATTGCTAAATTCGATGATTTCTCGTACGAAACAAAATGCAAGAAAACTTGCTTAAAATGCAATATTATGCGAAATTCTGAGATTTGAAGGCCAAATCACATATCGTGATACTACATGAAATAGTATCGAAATATTGGTAAAAATGAATATATTTACGTAATATCAAACTACATGAAAAACGTGAAAAAAGCCACGATTATGCCAAATTTGAGGATTTTAACTTCGAATCATAATGCAAGGTTTCGTATTATTTAGATCCAAGAAAAGACATATGACAATGTTGTTTCCAATACAAATGATAAAAATCAATGTGTTTTCATTAGAATTAACTGAAATGTTACTGATTTTCCGTTCATATTACCGATGGAAGATGTACACGTAAAACCGCTCTAATCCGGCTGAAACGTCGATATATGCAATAAAAACCGAACTTCTCCCCTTTTCAATATCTTACTCAGTATTTTAAAGAGAAACAAATAGATGATTAAAAATGAAGTATTTTAGGTTATAATCTAATCAATTATGTGTTTGCATCATTTTTATTGTATATTTATTGAGTTAATACTAATAAACTGAAAATTCACAAAAACGTAGAAAAACGGCAAAATATTGCCTAATTCGATGATATTTGATTAAATCACATAAAGGAAAAGGGAATGATGAACGTCAAAATCTTGCTAAATTCGATGATTTCTCGTACGAAACAAAATGCAAGAAAACTTGCTTAAAATGCAATATTATGCGAAATTTTGAGATTTGAAGGCCAAATCACATATCGTTATACGACATGAAATAGTATCGAAATATTGGTAAAAATGAATATATTTACGTAATATCAAACTACATGAAAAACGTGAAAAAGTCACTATTATACCAAATTTGAGGATTTTAACTTCGAATCATAAGCGAGGTTTCGTACTATTTAGATCCATGAAAAGACATATGACAATGTTGTTTCCAATACAAATTATAAAAATCAATGTGTTTTCATTAGAATTAACTAAAATGTTCCTGATTTTTCGTTTATATTACCGATGGAAGATGTACACGCAAAACCGCTCTATTCCGGCTGAAACGTCGATATATGCAATAAAAACCGAACTTCTCCCCTTTTCAATATTTCAAAATACTCAGTATTTTAACGAGAAACAAATAGATGATTGAAAATGAAGTATTTAAGGTTACTATCTAATCAATTATGTGTTTGCATCATTTTTATTGTATATTTAATGAGTTAATACTAAAAACTGAAAATTCACAAAAACGTGGAAAAACGGCAAAATATTGCCTAATTCGATGATATTTTGATTAAATCACAAAAAGGAAAAGGGAATGATGAACGTCAAAATATTGCTAAATTCGATGATTTCTCGTACGAAACAAAATGCAAGAAAACTTGCTTAAAATGCAATATTATGCGAAATTCTGAGATTTGAAGGCCAAATCACATATCGTGATACTACATGAAATAGTATCGAAATATTGGTAAAAATGAATATATTTACGTAATATCAAACTACATGAAAAACGTGAAAAAAGCCACGATTATGCCAAATTTGAGGATTTTAACTTCGAATCATAATGCAAGGTTTCGTATTATTTAGATCCAAGAAAAGACATATGACAATGTTGTTTCCAATACAAATGATAAAAATCAATGTGTTTTCATTAGAATTAACTGAAATGTTACTGATTTTCCGTTCATATTACCGATGGAAGATGTACACGTAAAACCGCTCTAATCCGGCTGAAACGTCGATATATGCAATAAAAACAGAACTTCTCCCCTTTTCAATATCTTACTCAGTATTTTAAAGAAACAAATAGATGATTAAAAATGAAGTATTTAAGGTTATAATCTAATCAATTATGTGTTTGCATCATTTTTATTGTATATTTATTGAGTTAATACTAATAAACTGAAAATTCACAAAAACGTAGAAAAACGGCAAAATATTGCATAATTCGATGATATTTTGATTAAATCACATAAAGGAAAAGGGAATGATGAACGTCAAAATCTTGCTAAATTCGATGATTTCTCGTACGAAACAAAATGCAAGAAAACTTGCTTAAAATGCAATATTATGCGAAATTTTGAGATTTGAAGGCCAAATCACATATCGTTATACGACATGAAATAGTATCGAAATATTGGTAAAAATGAATATATTTACGTAATATCAAACTACATGAAAAACGTGAAAAAAGTCACTATTATACCAAATTTGAGGATTTTAACTTCGAATCATAAGCGAGGTTTCGTACTATTTAGATCCATGAAAAGACATATGACAATGTTGTTTCAATACAAATTATAAAAATCAATGTGTTTTCATTAGAATTAACTAAAATGTTCCTGATTTTTCGTTTATATTACCGATGGAAGATGTACACGCAAAACCGCTCTATTCCGGCTGAAACGTCGATATATGCAATAAAAACCGAACTTCTCCCCTTTTCAATATTTCAAAATACTCAGTATTTTAACGAGAAACAAATAGATGATTGAAAATGAAGTATTTAAGGTTACTATCTAATCAATTATGTGTTTGCATCATTTTTATTGTATATTTTATGAGTTAATACTAATAAACTGAAAATTCACAAAAACGTGGAAAAACGGCAAAATATTGCCTAATTCGATGATATTTTGATTAAATCACAAAAGGAAAAGGGAATGATGAACGTCAAAATATTGCTAAATTCGATGATTTCTCGTACGAAACAAAATGCAAGAAAACTTGCTTAAAATGCAATATTATGCGAAATTCTGAGATTTGAAGGCCAAATCACATATCGTGATACTACATGAAATTGTATCGAAATATTGGTAAAAATGAATATATTTACGTAATATCAAACTACATGAAAAACGTGAAAAAAGTCACGATTATACCAAATTTGAGGATTTTAACTTCGAATCATAATGCAAGGTTTCGTATTATTTAGATCCAAGACAAGACATATGACAATGTTGTTTCCAATACAAATGATTAAAATCAATGTGTTTTCATTAGAATTAACTGAAATGTTCCTGATTTTCCGTTCATATTACCGATGGAAGATGTACAAGTAAAACCGCTCTAATCCGGCTGAAACGTCGATAAATGCAATAAAAACAAAACTTCTCCCCTTTTCAATATCTTACTCAGTATTTTAAAGAGAAACAAATAGATTATTGAAAATGAAGTATTTAAGGTTACAATCTAATCAATTATGTGTTTGCATCATTTTTATTGTATATTTATTGAGTTAATACTAATAAACTGAAAATTCACAAAAACGTAGAAAAA
Source organism: Procambarus clarkii (assembly GCF_040958095.1). Classification (NCBI taxonomy): domain Eukaryota; kingdom Metazoa; phylum Arthropoda; class Malacostraca; order Decapoda; family Cambaridae; genus Procambarus; species Procambarus clarkii. The sequence goes on from NW_027189453.1 coordinate 16,832, forward strand.
CGGCAAAATATTGCCTAATTCGATGATATTTTGATTAAATCACATAAAGGAAAAGGGAATGATGAACGTCAAAATCTTGCTAAATTCGATGATTTCTCGTACGAAACAAAATGCAAGAAAACTTGCTTAAAATGCAATATTATGCGAAATTCTGAGATTTGAAGGCCAAATCACATATCGTTATACGACATGAAATAGTATCGAAATATTGGTAAAAATGAATATATTTACGTAATATCAAACTACATGAAAAACGTGAAAAAACTCACTATTATACCAAATTTGAGGATTTTAACTTCGAATCATAGAGCGAGGTTTCGTACTATTTAGATCCATGAAAAGACATATGACAATGTTGTTTCCAATACAAATTATAAAAATCAATGTGTTTTCATTAGAATTAACTAAAATGTTCCTGATTTTCCGTTTATATTACCAAAGGAAGATGTACACGCAAAACCGCTCTATTCCGGCTGAAACGTCGATATATGCAATAAAAACCGAACTTCTCCCCTTTTCAATATCTTACTCAGTATTTTAACGAGAAACAAATAGATGATTGAAAATGAAGTATTTAAGGTTACTATCTAATCAATTATGTGTTTGCATCATTTTTATTGTATATTTAATGAATTAATACTAATAAACTGAAAATTCACAAAAACGTGGAAAAACGGCAAAATATTGCCTAATTCGATGATATTTTGATTAAATCACATAAAGGAAAAGGGAATGATAAACGTCAAAATATTGCTAAATTCGATGATTTCTCGTACGGAACAAAATGCAAGAAAACTTGCTTAAAATGCAATATTATGCGAAATTCTGAGATTTGAAGGCCAAATCACATATCGTGATACTACATAAAATAGTATCGAAATATTGGTAAAAATGAATTTTTACGTAATATCAAACTACATGAAAAACGTGAAAAAGTCACGATTATGCCAAATTTGAGGATTTTAACTTCGAACCATAATGCAAGGTTTCGTATTATTTAGATCCAAGAAAAGACATATGACAATGTTGTTTCCAATACAAATGATAAAAATCAATGTGTTTTCATTAGAATTAACTGAAATGTTCCTGATTTTCCGTTCATATTACCGATGGAAGATGTACACGTAAAACCGCTCTAATCCGGCTGAAACGTCGATATATGCAATAAAAACAGAACTTCTCCCCTTTTCAATATCTTACTCAGTATTTTAAAGAGAAACAAATAGATGATTAAAAATTAAGTATTTAAGGTTATAAACTAATCAATTATGTGTTTGCATCATTTTATTGTATATATTGTATATTTATTTATTTATTTATTTATTTACTAATAAACTGAAAATTCACAAAAACGTAGAAAAACGGCAAAATATTGATTATTCGATGATATTTTGAATAAATCACATAAAGGAAAAGGGAATGATAAACGTCAAAATATTGCTAAATTCGATGATTTCTCGTACGAAACAAAATGCAAGAAAACTTGCTTAAAATGCAATATTATGCGAAATTCTGAGATTTGAAGGCCAAATCACATATCGTGATACTACATGAAATTGTATCGAAATATTGGTAAAAATGAATATATTTACGTAATATCAAACTACATGAAAAACGTGAAAAAAGTCACGATTATACCAAATTTGAGGATTTTAACTTCGAATCCATAGTGCAAGGTTTCGTATTATTTAGATCCAAGAAAAGACATATGACAATGTTGTTTCCAATACAAATGATAAAAATCAATGTGTTTTCATTAGAATTAACTGAAATGTTCCTGATTTTCCGTTCATATTACCGATGGAAGATGTACACGTAAAACCGCTCTAACCTGGCTGAAACGTCGATATATGCAATAAAAACAGAACTTCTCCCTTTTCAATATCTTACTCAGTATTTTAAAGAGAAACAAATAGATGATTGTAAATGAAGTATTAAGGTTATAATCTAATCAATTATGTGTTTGCATCATTTTATTGTATATTTATTGAGTTAATACTAATAAACTGAAAATTCACAAAAACGTGGAAAAACGGCAAAATATTGCCTAATTCGATGATATTTTGATTAAATCACATAAAGGAAAAGGGAATGATAAACGTCAAAATATTGCTAAATTCGATGATTTCTCGTACGAAACAAAAATGCAGAAAACTTGCTTAAAATGCAATATTATGCGAAATTCTGAGATTTGAAGGCCAAATCACATATCGTGATACTACATGAAATTGTATCGAAATATTGGTAAAAATGAATATATTTACGTAATATCAAACTACATGAAAAACGTGAAAAAAGTCACGATTATGCCAAATTTGAGGATTTTAACTTCGAATCATAATGCAAGGTTTCGTATTATTTAGATCCAAGAAAAGACATATGACAATGTTGTTTCCAATACAAATGATAAAAATCAATGTGTTTTCATTAGAATTAACTGAAATGTTCTGATTTTCCGTTCATATTACCGATGGAAGATGTACACGTAAAACCGCTCTAATCCGGCTGAAACGTCGATATATGCAATAAAAACAGAACTTCTCCCCTTTTCAATATCTTACTCAGTATTTTAAAGAGAAACAAATAGATGATTAAAAATGAAGTATTTAAGGTTATAATCTAATCAATTATGTGGTTTGCATCATTTTTATTGTATATTTATATGAGTTAATACTAATAAACTGAAAATTCACAAAAACGTGGAAAAAACGGCAAAATATTGCCTAATTCGAATGATATTTTGATTAAATCACAAAAAGGAAAAGGGAATGATGAACGTCAAAAATCTTGCTAAATTCGATGATTTCTCGTACGAAACAAAATGCAAGAAAACTTGCTTAAAATGCAATATTATGCGAAATTCTGAGATTTGAAGGCCAAATCACATACCGTGATACTACATGAAATTGTATCGAAATATTGGTAAAAATGAATATATTTACGTAATATCAAACTACATGAAAAACGTGAAAAAAGTCACGATTATACCAAATTTGAGGATTTTAACTTCGAATCATAATGCAAGGTTTCGTATTATTTAGATCCAAGACAAGACATATGTCATGTTGTTTCCAATACAAATGATTAAAATCAATGTGTTTTCATTAGAATTAACTGAAATGTTCCTGATTTTCCGTTCATATTACCGATGGAAGATGTACAAGTAAAACCGCTCTAATCCGGCTGAAACGTCGATATATGCAATAAAAACAGAACTTCTCCCCTTTTCAATATCTTACTCAGTATTTTAAAGAGAACAATAGATTATTGAAAATGAAGTATTTAAGGTTACAATCTAATCAATTATGTGTTTGCATCATTTTTATTGTATATTTATTGAGTTAATACTAATAACTGAAAATTCACAAAAACGTGAAAAACGGCAAAATATTGCCTAATTCGATGATATTTTGATTAAATCACATAAAGGAAAAGGGAATGATAAACGTCAAAATATTGCTAAATTCGATGATTTCTCTTACGGAACAAAATGCAAGAAAACTTGCTTAAAATGCAATATTATGCGAAATTCTGAGATTTGAAGGCCAAATCACATATCGTGATACTACATGAAATTGTATCGAAATATTGGTAAAAATGAATATATTTACGTAATATCAAACTACATGAAAAACGTGAAAAAAGTCACGATTATACCAAATTTGAGGATTTTAACTTCGAATCATAATGCAAGGTTTCGTATTATTTAGATCCAAGACAAGACATATGACAATGTTGTTTCCAATACAAATGATTAAAATCAATGTGTTTTCATTAGAATTAACTGAAATGTTCCTGATTTTCCGTTCATATTACCGATGGAAGATGTACAAGTAAAACCGCTCTAATCCGGCTGAAACGTCGATATATGCAATAAAACAGAACTTCTCCCTTTTCAATATCTTACTCAGTATTTTAAAGAGAAACAAATAGATGATTGTAAATGAAGTATTTAGGTTATAATCTAATCAATTATGTGTTTGCATCATTTTTATTGTATATTTATTGAGTTAATACTAATAAACTGAAAATTCACAAAAACGTGGAAAAACGGCAAAATATTGCCTAATTCGATGATATTTTGATTAAATCACATAAAGGAAAAGGGAATGATAAACGTCAAAATATTGCTAAATTCGATGATTTCTCGTACGAAACAAAATGCAAAAAAACTTGCTTAAAATGCAATATTATGCGAAATTCTGAGATTTGAAGGCAAAATCACATATCGTGATACTACATGAAATTGTATCGAAATATTGGTAAAAATGAATATATTTACGTAATATCAAACTACATGAAAAACGTGAAAAAAGTCACGATTATACCAAATTTGAGGATTTTAACTTCGAATCATAGTGCAAGGTTTCGTATTATTTAGATCCAAGAAAAGACATATGACAATGTTGTTTCCAATACAAATGATAAAAATCAATGTGTTTTCATTAGAATTAACTGAAATGTTCCTGATTTTCCGTTCATATTACCGATGGAAGATGTACACGTAAAACCGCTCTAACCTGGCTGAAACGTCGATATATGCTATAAAAACAGAACTTCTCCCCTTTTCAATATCTTACTCAGTATTTTAAAGAGAAACAAATAGATGATTGTAAATGAAGTATTTAAGGTTATAAATCTAATCAATTATGTGTTTGCATCATTTTTATTGTATATTTATTGAGTTAAATACTAATAAACTGAAAATTCACAAAAACGTGGAAAAACGGGCAAAATATTGCCTAATTCGATGATATTTTGATTAAATCACATAAAGGAAAAGGGAATGATAACGTCAAAAATATTGCTAAATTCGATGATTTCTCGTACGAAACAAAATGCAAGAAAACTTGCTTAAAAATGCAATATTATGCGAATTCTGAGATTTGAAGGCCAAATCACATATCGTGATACTACATGAAATAGTATCGAAATATTGGTAAAAATGAATATATTTACGTAATATCAAACTACATGAAAAACGTGAAAAAAGCCACGATTATGCCAAATTTGAGGATTTTAACTTCGAATCATAATGCAAGGTTTCGTATTATTTAGATCCAGCAAAGACATATGACAATGTTGTTTCCAATACAAATGATAAAAATCATGTGTTTTCATTAGAATTAACTGAAATGTTACTGATTTTCCGTTCATATTACCGATGGAAGATGTACACGTAAAACCGCTCTAATCCGGCTGAAACGTCGATATATGCAATAAAAACAGAACTTCTCCCCTTTTCAATATCTTACTCAGTATTTTAAAGAGAAACAAATAGATGATTAAAAAATGAAGTATTTAAGGTTATAATCTAATCAATTATGTGTTTGCATCATTTTTATTGTATATTTATTGAGTTAATACTAATAAACTGAAAAATTCACAAAAAACGTAGAAAAACGGCAAAATATTGCATAATTTCGATGATATTTTGATTAAATCACATAAAGGAAAAGGGAATGATGACGTCAAAATCTTGCTAAATTCGATGATTTCTCGTACGAAACAAAATGCAAGAAAACTTGCTTAAAATGCAATATTATGCGAAATTTTGAGATTTGAAGGCCAAATCACATATCGTTATACGACATGAAATAGTATCGAAAATATTGGTAAAAATGAATATATTTACGTAATATCAAACTACATGAAAAACGTGAAAAAAAAGTCACTATTATACCAAATTTGAGGATTTTAACTTCGAATCATAAAGCGAGGTTTCGTACTATTTAGATCCATGAAAAGACATATGACAATGTTGTTTCCAATACAAATTATAAAATCAATGTGTTTTCATTAGAATTACTAAAATGTTCCTGATTTTTCGTTTATATTTACCGATGGAAGATGTACAACGCAAAACCGCTCTATTCCGGCTGAAACGTCGATATATGCAATAAAAACCGAACTTCTCCCCTTTTCAATATTTCAAAATACTCAGTATTTTAACGAAAAACAAATAGATGATTGAAAATGAAGTATTTAAGGTTACTATCTAATCAATTATGTGTTTGCATCATTTTTATTGTATATTTAATGAGTTAATACTAATAAACTGAAAATTCACAAAAACGTGGAAAAACGGCAAAATATTGCCTAATTCGATGATATTTTGATTAAATCACAAAAAGGAAAAGGGAATGATGAACGTCAAAATATTGCTAAATTCGATGATTTCTCGTACGAAACAAAATGCAAGAAAACTTGCTTAAAATGCAATATTATGCGAAATTCTGAGATTTGAAGGCCAAATCACATATCGTGATACTACATGAAATTGTATCGAAATATTGGTAAAAATGAATATATTTACGTAATATCAAACTACATGAAAAAACGTGAAAAAAGTCAGGATTATACCAAATTTGAGGATTTTAACTTCGAATCATAATGCAAGGTTTCGTATTATTTAGATCCAAGACAAGACATATGACAATGTTGTTTCCAATACAAATGATTAAAATCAATGTGTTTTCATTAGAATTAACTGAAATGTTCCTGATTTTCCGTTCATATTACCGATGGAAGATGTACAAGTAAAAACCGCTCTAATCCGGCTGAAACGTCGATAAATGCAATAAAAACAAAACTTCTCCCCTTTTCAATATCTTACTCAGTATTTTAAAGAGAAACAAATAGATTATTGAAAATGAAGTATTTAAGGTTACAATCTAATCAATTATGTGTTTGCATCATTTTTATTGTATATTTATTGAGTTAATACTAATAAACTGAAAATTCACAAAAACGTAGAAAAACGGCAAAATATTGCCTAATTCGATGATATTTTGATTAAATCACATAAAGGAAAAGGGAATGATGAACGTCAAAATCTTGCTAAATTCGATGATTTCTCGTACGAAACAAAATGCAAGAAAACTTGCTTAAAATGCAATATTATGCGAAATTCTGAGATTTGAAGGCCAAATCACATATCGTTATACGACATGAAATAGTATCGAAATATTGGTAAAAATGAATATATTTACGTAATATCAAACTACATGAAAAACGTGAAAAAACTCACTATTATACCAAATTTGAGGATTTTAACTTCGAATCATAGAGCGAGGTTTCGTACTATTTAGATCCATGAAAAGACATATGACAATGTTGTTTCCAATATAAATTATAAAAATCAATGTGTTTTCATTAGAATTAACTAAAATGTTCCTGATTTTCCGTTTATATTACCAAAGGAAGATGTACACGCAAAACCGCTCTATTCCGGCTGAAACGTCGATATATGCAATAAAAACCGAACTTCTCCCCTTTTCAATATCTTACTCAGTATTTTAACGAGAAACAAATAGATGATTGAAAATGAAGTATTTAAGGTTACTATCTAATCAATTATGTGTTTGCATCATTTTTATTGTATATTTAATGAATTAATACTAATAAACTGAAAATTCACAAAAACGTGGAAAAACGGCAAAATATTGCCTAATTCGATGATATTTTTGATTAAATCACATAAGGAAAAGGGAATGATAAACGTCAAAATATTGCTAAATTCGATGATTTCTCGTACGGAACAAAATGCAAGAAAACTTGCTTAAAATGCAATATTATGCGAAATTCTGAGATTTGAAGGCCAAATCACATATCGTGATACTACATGAAATAGTATCGAAATATTGGTAAAAATGAATATTTTTACGTAATATCAAACTACATGAAAAACGTGAAAAAAGTCACGATTATGCCAAATTTGAGGATTTTAACTTCGAACCATAATGCAAGGTTTCGTATTATTTAGATCCAAGAAAAGACATATGACAATCTTGTTTCCAATACAAATGATAAAAATCAATGTGTTTTCATTAGAATTAACTGAAATGTTCCTGATTTTCCGTTCATATTACCGATGGAAGATGTACACGTAAAACCGCTCTAATCCGGCTGAAACGTCGATATATGCAATAAAAACAGAACTTCTCCCCTTTTCAATATCTTACTCAGTATTTTAAAGAGAAACAAAGAGATGATTAAAAATTAAGTATTTAAGGTTATAAACTAATCAATTATGTGTTTGCATCATTTTTATTGTATATTTATTGTATATTTTATTTATTTATTTATTTATTTACTAATAAACTGAAAATTCACAAAAACGTAGAAAAACGGCAAAATATTGATTATTCGATGATATTTTGAATAAATCACATAAAGGAAAAGGGAATGATAAACGTCAAAATATTGCTAAATTCGATGATTTCTCGTACGAAACAAAATGCAAGAAAACTTGCTTAAAATGCAATATTATGCGAAATTCTGAGATTTGAAGGCCAAATCACATATCGTGATACTACATGAAATTGTATCGAAATATTGGTAAAATTAATATATTTACGTAATATCAAACTACATGAAAAACGTGAAAAAAGTCACGATTATACCAAATTTGAGGATTTTAACTTCGAATCATAGTGCAAGGTTTCGTATTATTTAGATCCAAGAAAAGACATATGACAATGTTGTTTCCAATACAAATGATAAAAATCAATGTGTTTTCATTAGAATTAACTGAAATGTTCCTGATTTTCCGTTCATATTACCGATGGAAGATGTACACGTAAAACCGCTCTAACCTGGCTGAAACGTCGATATATGCAATAAAAACAGAACTTCTCCCCTTTTCAATATCTTACTCAGTATTTTAAAGAGAAACAAATAGATGATTGTAAATGAAGTATTTAAGGTTATAATCTAATCAATTATGTGTTTGCATCATTTTTATTGTATATTTATTGAGTTAATACTAATAAACTGAAAATTCACAAAAACGTGGAAAAACGGCAAAATATTGCCTAATTCGATGATATTTTGATTAAATCACATAAAGGAAAAGGGAATGATAAACGTCAAAATATTGCTAAATTCGATGATTTCTCGTACGAAACAAAATGCAAGAAAACTTGCTTAAAATGCAATATTATGCGAAATTCTGAGATTTGAAGGCCAAATCACATATCGTGATACTACATGAAATTGTATCGAAATATTGGTAAAAATGAATATATTTACGTAATATCAAACTACATGAAAAACGTGAAAAAAGTCACGATTATGCCAAATTTGAGGATTTTAACTTCGAATCATAATGCAAGGTTTCGTGTTATTTAGATCCAAGAAAAGACATATGACAATGTTGTTTCCAATACAAATGATAAAAATCAATGTGTTTTCATTAGAATTAACTGAAATGTTCCTGATTTTCCGTTCATATTACCGATGGAAGATGTACACGTAAAACCGCTCTAATCCGGCTGAAACGTCGATATATGCAATAAAAACAGAACTTCTCCCCTTTTCAATATCTTACTCAGTATTTTAAAGAGAAACAAATAGATGATTAAAAATGAAGTATTTAAGGTTATAATCTAATCAATTATGTGTTTGCATCATTTTTATTGTATATTTAATGAGTTAATACTAATAAACTGAAAATTCACAAAAACGTGGAAAAACGGCAAAATATTGCCTAATTCGATGATATTTTGATTAAATCACAAAAAGGAAAAGGGAATGATGAACGTCAAAATCTTGCTAAATTCGATGATTTCTCGTACGAAACAAAATGCAAGAAAACTTGCTTAAAATGCAATATTATGCGAAATTCTGAGATTTGAAGGCCAAATCACATACCGTGATGCTACATGAAATTGTATCGAAATATTGGTAAAAATGAATATATTTACGTAATATCAAACTACATGAAAAACGTGAAAAAAGTCACGATTATACCAAATTTGAGGATTTTAACTTCGAATCATAATGCAAGGTTTCGTATTATTTAGATCCAAGACAAGACATATGTAAATGTTGTTTCCAATACAAATGATTAAAATCAATGTGTTTTCATTAGAATTAACTGAAATGTTCCTGATTTTCCGTTCATATTACCGATGGAAGATGTACAAGTAAAACCGCTCTAATCCGGCTGAAACGTCGATATATGCAATAAAAACAGAACTTCTCCCCTTTTCAATATCTTACTCAGTATTTTAAAGAGAAACAAATAGATTATTGAAAATGAAGTATTTAAGGTTACAATCTAATCAATTATGTGTTTGCATCATTTTTATTGTATATTTATTGAGTTAATACTAATAAACTGAAAATTCACAAAAACGTGGAAAAACGGCAAAATATTGCCTAATTCGATGATATTTTGATTAAATCACATAAAGGAAAAGGGAATGATAAACGTCAAAATATTGCTAAATTCGATGATTTCTCGTACGAAACAAAATGCAAAAAAACTTGCTTAAAATGCAATATTATGCGAAATTCTGAGATTTGAAGGCAAAATCACATATCGTGATACTACATGAAATTGTATCGAAATATTGGTAAAAATGAATATATTTACGTAATATCAAACTACATGAAAAACGTGAAAAAAGTCACGATTATACCAAATTTGAGGATTTTAACTTCGAATCATAGTGCAAGGTTTCGTATTATTTAGATCCAAGAAAAGACATATGACAATGTTGTTTCCAATACAAATGATAAAAATCAATGTGTTTTCATTAGAATTAACTGAAATGTTCCTGATTTTCCGTTCATATTACCGATGGAAGATGTACACGTAAAACCGCTCTAACCTGGCTGAAACGTCGATATATGCTATAAAAACAGAACTTCTCCCCTTTTCAATATCTTACTCAGTATTTTAAAGAGAAACAAATAGATGATTGTAAATGAAGTATTTAAGGTTATAAATCTAATCAATTATGTGTTTGCATCATTTTTATTGTATATTTATTGAGTTAATACTAATAAACTGAAAATTCACAAAAACGTGGAAAAACGGCAAAATATTGCCTAATTCGATGATATTTTGATTAAATCACATAAAGGAAAAGGGAATGATAAACGTCAAAATATTGCTAAATTCGATGATTTCTCGTACGAAACAAAATGCAAGAAAACTTGCTTAAAATGCAATATTATGCGAAATTTTGAGATTTGAAGGCCAAATCACATATCGTTATACGACATGAAATAGTATCGAAATATTGGTAAAAATGAATATATTTACGTAATATCAAACTACATGAAAAACGTGAAAAAAGTCACTATTATACCAAATTTGAGGATTTTAACTTCGAATCATAAAGCGAGGTTTCGTACTATTTAGATCCATGAAAAGACATATGACAATGTTGTTTCCAATACAAATTATAAAAATCAATGTGTTTTCATTAGAATTAACTAAAATGTTCCTGATTTTTCGTTTATATTACCGATGGAAGATGTACACGCAAAACCGCTCTATTCCGGCTGAAACGTCGATATATGCAATAAAAACCGAACTTCTCCCCTTTTCAATATTTCAAAATACTCAGTATTTTAACGAGAAACAAATAGATGATTGAAAATGAAGTATTTAAGGTTACTATCTAATCAATTATGTGTTTGCATCATTTTTATTGTATATTTAATGAGTTAATACTAATAAACTGAAAATTCACAAAAACGTGGAAAAACGGCAAAATATTGCCTAATTCGATGATATTTTGATTAAATCACAAAAAGGAAAAGGGAATGATGAACGTCAAAATATTGCTAAATTCGATGATTTCTCGTACGAAACAAAATGCAAGAAAACTTGCTTAAAATGCAATATTATGCGAAATTCTGAGATTTGAAGGCCAAATCACATATCGTGATACTACATGAAATTGTATCGAAATATTGGTAAAAATGAATATATTTACGTAATATCAAACTACATGAAAAACGTGAAAAAAGTCACGATTATACCAAATTTGAGGATTTTAACTTCGAATCATAATGCAAGGTTTCGTATTATTTAGATCCAAGACAAGACATATGACAATGTTGTTTCCAATACAAATGATTAAAATCAATGTGTTTTCATTAGAATTAACTGAAATGTTCCTGATTTTCCGTTCATATTACCGATGGAAGATGTACAAGTAAAACCGCTCTAATCCGGCTGAAACGTCGATAAATGCAATAAAAACAAAACTTCTCCCCTTTTCAATATCTTACTCAGTATTTTAAAGAGAAACAAATAGATTATTGAAAATGAAGTATTTAAGGTTACAATCTAATCAATTATGTGTTTGCATCATTTTTTTTGTATATTTATTGAGTTAATACTAATAAACTGAAAATTCACAAAAACGTAGAAAAACGGCAAAATATTGCCTAATTCGATGATATTTTGATTAAATCACATAAAGGAAAAGGGAATGATGAACGTCAAAATCTTGCTAAATTCGATGATTTCTCGTACGAAACAAAATGCAAGAAAACTTGCTTAAAATGCAATATTATGCGAAATTCTGAGATTTGAAGGCCAAATCACATATCGTTATACGACATGAAATAGTATCGAAATATTGGTAAAAATGAATATATTTACGTAATATCAAACTACATGAAAAACGTGAAAAAACTCACTATTATACCAAATTTGAGGATTTTAACTTCGAATCATAGAGCGAGGTTTCGTACTATTTAGATCCATGAAAAGACATATGACAATGTTGTTTCCAATACAAATTATAAAAATCAATGTGTTTTCATTAGAATTAACTAAAATGTTCCTGATTTTCCGTTTATATTACCAAAGGAAGATGTACACGCAAAACCGCTCTATTCCGGCTGAAACGTCGATATATGCAATAAAAACCGAACTTCTCCCCTTTTCAATATCTTACTCAGTATTTTAACGAGAAACAAATAGATGATTGAAAATGAAGTATTTAAGGTTACTATCTAATCAATTATGTGTTTGCATCATTTTTATTGTATATTTAATGAATTAATACTAATAAACTGAAAATTCACAAAAACGTGGAAAAACGGCAAAATATTGCCTAATTCGATGATATTTTGATTAAATCACATAAAGGAAAAGGGAATGATAAACGTCAAAATATTGCTAAATTCGATGATTTCTCGTACGGAACAAAATGCAAGAAAACTTGCTTAAAATGCAATATTATGCGAAATTCTGAGATTTGAAGGCCAAATCACATATCGTGATACTACATGAAATAGTATCGAAATATTGGTAAAAATGAATATTTTTACGTAATATCAAACTACATGAAAAACGTGAAAAAAGTCACGATTATGCCAAATTTAAGGATTTTAACTTCGAACCATAATGCAAGGTTTCGTATTATTTAGATCCAAGAAAAGACATATGACAATGTTGTTTCCAATACAAATGATAAAAATCAATGTGTTTTCATTAGAATTAACTGAAATGTTCCTGATTTTCCGTTCATATTACCGATGGAAGATGTACACGTAAAACCGCTCTAATCCGGCTGAAACGTCGATATATGCAATAAAAACAGAACTTCTCCCCTTTTCAATATCTTACTCAGTATTTTAAAGAGAAACAAATAGATGATTAAAAATTAAGTATTTAAGGTTATAAACTAATCAATTATGTGTTTGCATCATTTTTATTGTATATTTATTGTATATTTTATTTATTTATTTATTTATTTACTAATAAACTGAAAATTCACAAAAACGTAGAAAAACGGCAAAATATTGATTATTCGATGATATTTTGAATAAATCACAAAAAGGAAAAGGGAATGATAAACGTCAAAATATTGCTAAATTCGATGATTTCTCGTACGAAACAAAATGCAAGAAAACTTGCTTAAAATGCAATATTATGCGAAATTCTGAGATTTGAAGGCCAAATCACATATCGTGATACTACATGAAATTGTATCGAAATATTGGTAAAAATGAATATATTTACGTAATATCAAACTACATGAAAAACGTGAAAAAAGTCACGATTATACCAAATTTGAGGATTTTAACTTCGAATCATAGTGCAAGGTTTCGTATTATTTAGATCCAAGAAAAGACATATGACAATGTTGTTTCCAATACAAATGATAAAAATCAATGTGTTTTCATTAGAATTAACTGAAATGTTCCTGATTTTCCGTTCATATTACCGATGGAAGATGTACACGTAAAACCGCTCTAACCTGGCTGAAACGTCGATATATGCAATAAAAACAGAACTTCTCCCCTTTTCAATATCTTACTCAGTATTTTAAAGAGAAACAAATAGATGATTGTAAATGAAGTATTTAAGGTTATAATCTAATCAATTATGTGTTTGCATCATTTTTATTGTATATTTATTGAGTTAATACTAATAAACTGAAAATTCACAAAAACGTGGAAAAACGGCAAAATATTGCCTAATTCGATGATATTTTGATTAAATCACATAAAGGAAAAGGGAATGATAAACGTCAAAATATTGCTAAATTCGATGATTTCTCGTACGAAACAAAATGCAAGAAAACTTGCTTAAAATGCAATATTATGCGAAATTCTGAGATTTGAAGGCCAAATCACATATCGTGATACTACATGAAATTGTATCGAAATATTGGTAAAAATGAATATATTTACGTAATATCAAACTACATGAAAAACGTGAAAAAAGTCACGATTATGCCAAATTTGAGGATTTTAACTTCGAATCATAATGCAAGGTTTCGTATTATTTAGATCCAAGAAAAGACATATGACAATGTTGTTTCCAATACAAATGATAAAAATCAATGTGTTTTCATTAGAATTAACTGAAATGTTCCTGATTTTCCGTTCATATTACCGATGGAAGATGTACACGTAAAACCGCTCTAATCCGGCTGAAACGTCGATATATGCAATAAAAACAGAACTTCTCCCCTTTTCAATATCTTACTCAGTATTTTAAAGAGAAACAAATAGATGATTAAAAATGAAGTATTTAAGGTTATAATCTAATCAATTATGTGTTTGCATCATTTTTATTGTATATTTAATGAGTTAATACTAATAAACTGAAAATTCACAAAAACGTGGAAAAACGGCAAAATATTGCCTAATTCGATGATATTTTGATTAAATCACAAAAAGGAAAAGGGAATGATGAACGTCAAAATCTTGCTAAATTCGATGATTTCTCGTACGAAACAAAATGCAAGAAAACTTGCTTAAAATGCAATATTATGCGAAATTCTGAGATTTGAAGGCCAAATCACATACCGTGATACTACATGAAATTGTATCGAAATATTGGTAAAAATGAATATATTTACGTAATATCAAACTACATGAAAAACGTGAAAAAAGTCACGATTATACCAAATTTGAGGATTTTAACTTCGAATCATAATGCAAGGTTTCGTATTATTTAGATCCAAGACAAGACATATGTCAATGTTGTTTCCAATACAAATGATTAAAATCAATGTGTTTTCATTAGAATTAACTGAAATGTTCCTGATTTTCCGTTCATATTACCGATGGAAGATGTACAAGTAAAACCGCTCTAATCCGGCTGAAACGTCGATATATGCAATAAAAACAGAACTTCTCCCCTTTTCAATATCTTACTCAGTATTTTAAAGAGAAACAAATAGATTATTGAAAATGAAGTATTTAAGGTTACAATCTAATCAATTATGTGTTTGCATCATTTTTATTGTATATTTATTGAGTTAATACTAATAAACTGAAAATTCACAAAAACGTAGAAAAACGGCAAAATATTGCCTAATTCGATGATATTTTGATTAAATCACATAAAGGAAAAGGGAATGATGAACGTCAAAATCTTGCTAAATTCGATGATTTCTCGTACGAAACAAAATGCAAGAAAACTTGCTTAAAATGCAATATTATGCGAAATTCTGAGATTTGAAGGCCAAATCACATATCGTTATACGACATGAAATAGTATCGAAATATTGGTAAAAATGAATATATTTACGTAATATCAAACTACATGAAAAACGTGAAAAAACTCACTATTATACCAAATTTGAGGATTTTAACTTCGAATCATAAAGCGAGGTTTCGTACTATTTAGATCCATGAAAAGACATATGAAAATGTTGTTTCCAATACAAATTATAAAAATCAATGTGTTTTCATTAGAATTAACTAAAATGTTCCTGATTTTCCGTTTATATTACCAAAGGAAGATGTACACGCAAAACCGCTCTATTCCGGCTGAAACGTCGATATATGCAATAAAAACCGAACTTCTCCCCTTTTCAATATCTTACTCAGTATTTTAACGAGAAACAAATAGATGATTGAAAATGAAGTATTTAAGGTTACTATCTAATCAATTATGTGTTTGCATCATTTTTATTGTATATTTAATGAATTAATACTAATAAACTGAAAATTCACAAAAACGTGGAAAAACGGCAAAATATTGCCTAATTCGATGATATTTTGATTAAATCACATAAAGGAAAAGGGAATGATAAACGTCAAAATATTGCTAAATTCGATGATTTCTCGTACGGAACAAAATGCAAGAAAACTTGCTTAAAATGCAATATTATGCGAAATTCTGAGATTTGAAGGCCAAATCACATATCGTGATACTACATGAAATTGTATCGAAATATTGGTAAAAATGAATATATTTACGTAATATCAAACTACATGAAAAACGTGAAAAAAGTCACGATTATACCAAATTTGAGGATTTTAACTTCGAATCATAATGCAAGGTTTCGTATTATTTAGATCCAAGACAAGACATATGACAATGTTGTTTCCAATACAAATGATTAAAATCAATGTGTTTTCATTAGAATTAACTGAAATGTTCCTGATTTTCCGTTCATATTACCGATGGAAGATGTACAAGTAAAACCGCTCTAATCCGGCTGAAACGTCGATATATGCAATAAAAACAGAACTTCTCCCCTTTTCAATATCTTACTCAGTATTTTAAAGAGAAACAAATAGATTATTGAAAATGAAGTATTTAAGGTTACAATCTAATCAATTATGTGTTTGCATCATTTTTATTGTATATTTATTGAGTTAATACTAATAAACTGAAAATTCACAAAAACGTAGAAAAACGGCAAAATATTGCCTAATTCGATGATATTTTGATTAAATCACATAAAGGAAAAGGGAATGATGAACGTCAAAATCTTGCTAAATTCGATGATTTCTCGTACGAAACAAAATGCAAGAAAACTTGCTTAAAATGCAATATTATGCGAAATTCTGAGATTTGAAGGCCAAATCACATATCGTGATACTACATGAAATTGTATCGAAATATTGGTAAAAATGAATATATTTACGTAATATCAAACTACATGAAAAACGTGAAAAAAGTCACGATTATGCCAAATTTGAGGATTTTAACTTCGAATCATAATGCAAGGTTTCGTATTATTTAGATCCAAGAAAAGACATATGACAATGTTGTTTCCAATACAAATGATAAAAATCAATGTGTTTTCATTAGAATTAACTGAAATGTTCCTGATTTTCCGTTCATATTACCGATGGAAGATGTACACGTAAAACCGCTCTAATCCGGCTGAAACGTCGATATATGCAATAAAAACAGAACTTCTCCCCTTTTCAATATCTTACTCAGTATTTTAAAGAGAAACAAATAGATGATTAAAAATGAAGTATTTAAGGTTATAATCTAATCAATTATGTGTTTGCATCATTTTTATTGTATATTTAATGAGTTAATTTGAGTTAATAAGTTAATGAGTTATGAGTTAATAAGATGTATAAACTGAAAATTCACAAAAACGTGGAAAAACGGCAAAATATTGCCTAATTCGATGATATTTTGATTAAATCACAAAAAGGAAAAGGGAATGATGAACGTCAAAATCTTGCTAAATTCGATGATTTCTCGTACGAAACAAAATGCAAGAAAACTTGCTTAAAATGCAATATTATGCGAAATTCTGAGATTTGAAGGCCAAATCACATATCGTGATACTACATGAAATTGTATCGAAATATTGGTAAAAATGATTATATTTACGTAATATCAAACTACATGAAAAACGTGAAAAAAGTCACGATTATACCAAATTTGAGGATTTTAACTTCGAATCATAATGCAAGGTTTCGTATTATTTAGATCCAAGACAAGACATATGTCAATGTTGTTTCCAATACAAATGATTAAAATCAATGTGTTTTCATTAGAATTAACTGAAATGTTCCTGATTTTCCGTTCATATTACCGATGGAAGATGTACACGTAAAACCGCTCTAATCCGGCTGAAACGTCGATATATGCAATAAAAACAGAACTTCTCCCCTTTTCAATATCTTACTCAGTATTTTAAAGAGAAACAAATAGATGATTAAAAATGAAGTATTTAAGGTTATAATCTAATCAATTATGTGTTTGCATCATTTTTATTGTATATTTATTGAGTTAATACTAATAAACTGAAAATTCACAAAAACGTAGAAAAACGGCAAAATATTGCCTAATTCGATGATATTTTGATTAAATCACATAAAGGAAAAGGGAATGATGAACGTCAAAATCTTGCTAAATTCGATGATTTCTCGTACGAAACAAAATGCAAGAAAACTTGCTTAAAATGCAATATTATGCGAAATTTTGAGATTTGAAGGCCAAATCACATATCGTTATACGACATGAAATAGTATCGAAATATTGGTAAAAATTAATATATTTACGTAATATCAAACTACATGAAAAACGTGAAAAAAGTCACTATTATACCAAATTTGAGGATTTTAACTTCGAATCATAAAGCGAGGTTTCGTACTATTTAGATCCATGAAAAGACATATGACAATGTTGTTTCCAATACAAATTATAAAAATCAATGTGTTTTCATTAGAATTAACTAAAATGTTCCTGATTTTTCGTTTATATTACCGATGGAAGATGTACACGCAAAACCGCTCTATTCCGGCTGAAACGTCGATATATGCAATAAAAACCGAACTTCTCCCCTTTTCAATATTTCAAAATACTCAGTATTTTAACGAGAAACAAATAGATGATTGAAAATGAAGTATTTAAGGTTACTATCTAATCAATTATGTGTTTGCATCATTTTTATTGTATATTTAATGAGTTAATACTAATAAACTGAAAATTCACAAAAACGTGGAAAAACGGCAAAATATTGCCTAATTCGATGATATTTTGATTAAATCACAAAAAGGAAAAGGGAATGATGAACGTCAAAATCTTGCTAAATTCGATGATTTCTCGTACGAAACAAAATGCAAGAAAACTTGCTTAAAATGCAATATTATGCGAAATTCTGAGATTTGAAGGCCAAATCACATATCGTTATACGACATGAAATAGTATCGAAATATTGGTAAAAATGAATATATTTACGTAATATCAAACTACATGAAAAACGTGAAAAAACTCACTATTATACCAAATTTGAGGATTTTAACTTCGAATCATAGAGCAAGGTTTCGTACTATTTAGATCCATGAAAAGACATATGACAATGTTGTTTCCAATACAAATTATAAAAATCAATGTGTTTTCATTAGAATTAACTAAAATGTTCCTGATTTTCCGTTTATATTACCAAAGGAAAATGTACACGCAAAACCGCTCTATTCCGGCTGAAACGTCGATATATGCAATAAAAACCGAACTTCTCCCCTTTTCAATATCTTACTCAGTATTTTAACGAGAAACAAATAGATGATTGAAAATGAAGTATTTAAGGTTACTATCTAATCAATTATGTGTTTGCATCATTTTTATTGTATATTTAATGAATTAATACTAATAAACTGAAAATTCACAAAAACGTGGAAAAACGGCAAAATATTGCCTAATTCGATGATATTTTGATTAAATCACATAAAGGAAAAGGGAATGATAAACGTCAAAATATTGCTAAATTCGATGATTTCTCGTACGGAACAAAATGCAAGAAAACTTGCTTAAAATGCAATATTATGCGAAATTCTGAGATTTGAAGGCCAAATCACATATCGTGATACTACATGAAATAGTATCGAAATATTGGTAAAAATGAATATTTTTACGTAATATCAAACTACATGAAAAACGTGAAAAAGTCACTATTATGCCAAATTTGAGGATTTTAACTTCGAACCATAATGCAAGGTTTCGTATTATTTAGATCCAAGAAAAGACATATGACAATGTTGTTTCCAATACAAATGATAAAAATCAATGTGTTTTCATTAGAATTAACTGAAATGTTCCTGATTTTCCGTTCATATTACCGATGGAAGATGTACACGTAAAACCGCTCTAATCCGGCTGAAACGTCGATATATGCAATAAAAACAGAACTTCTCCCCTTTTCAATATCTTACTCAGTATTTTAAAGAGAAACAAATAGATGATTAAAAAGGAAGTATTTAAGGTTATAATCTAATCAATAATGTGTTTGCATCATTTTTATTGTATATTTATTGTATATTTTATTTATTTATTTATTTATTTACTAATAAACTGAAAATTCACAAAAACGTAGAAAAACGGCAAAATATTGATTATTCGATGATATTTTGAATAAATCACATAAAGGAAAAGGGAATGATAAACGTCAAAATATTGCTAAATTCGATGATTTCTCGTACGAAACAAAATGCAAGAAAACTTGCTTAAAATGCAATATTATGCGAAATTCTGAGATTTGAAGGCCAAATCACATATCGTGATACTACATGAAATTGTATCGAAATATTGGTAAAAATGAATATATTTACGTAATATCAAACTACATGAAAAACGTGAAAAAAGTCACGATTATACCAAATTTGAGGATTTTAACTTCGAATCATAGTGCAAGGTTTCGTATTATTTAGATCCAAGAAAAGACATATGACAATGTTGTTTCCAATACAAATGATAAAAATCAATGTGTTTTCATTAGAATTAACTGAAATGTTCCTGATTTTCCGTTCATATTACCGATGGAAGATGTACACGTAAAACCGCTCTAACCTGGCTGAAACGTCGATATATGGAATAAAAACAGAACTTCTCCCCTTTTCAATATCTTACTCAGTATTTTAAAGAGAAACAAATAGATGATTGTAAATGAAGTATTTAAGGTTATAATCTAATCAATTATGTGTTTGCATCATTTTTATTGTATATTTATTGAGTTAATACTAATAAACTGAAAATTCACAAAAACGTGGAAAAACGGCAAAATATTGCCTAATTCGATGATATTTTGATTAAATCACATAAAGGAAAAGGGAATGATAAACGTCAAAATATTGCTAAATTCGATGATTTCTCGTACGAAACAAAATGCAAGAAAACTTGCTTAAAATGCAATATCTGAGATTTGAATATTCTGAGATTTTGATGAGAAACTGCAATATTCTGAGATTTGAAGAGAAAATTTTGATGAGAAAATTTTGATTTTGATGAGAAAATGCAATATTCTGAGATTTGAACGCCAAATCACATATCGTGATACTACATGAAATTGTATCGAAATATTGGTAAAAATGAATATATTTACGTAATATCAAACTACATGAAAAACGTGAAAAAAGTCACGATTATGCCAAATTTGAGGATTTTAACTTCGAATCATAATGCAAGGTTTCGTATTATTTAGATCCAAGAAAAGACATATGACAATGTTGTTTCCAATACAAATGATAAAAATCAATGTGTTTTCATTAGAATTAACTGAAATGTTCCTGATTTTCCGTTCATATTACCGATGGAAGATGTACACGTAAAACCGCTCTAATCCGGCTGAAACGTCGATATATGCAATAAAAACAGAACTTCTCCCCTTTTCAATATCTTACTCAGTATTTTAAAGAGAAACAAATAGATGATTAAAAATGAAGTATTTAAGGTTATAATCTAATCAATTATGTGTTTGCATCATTTTTATTGTATATTTATTGAGTTAATACTAATAAACTAAAAATTCACAAAAACGTGGAAAAACGGCAAAATATTGCCTAATTCGATGATATTTTGATTAAATCACAAAAAGGAAAAGGGAATGATGAACGTCAAAATCTTGCTAAATTCGATGATTTCTCGTACGAAACAAAATGCAAGAAAACTTGCTTAAAATGCAATATTATGCGAAATTCTGAGATTTGAAGGCCAAATCACATACCGTGATACTACATGAAATTGTATCGAAATATTGGTAAAAATGAATATATTTACGTAATATCAAACTACATGAAAAACGTGAAAAAAGTCACGATTATACCAAATTCGAGGATTTTAACTTCGAATCATAATGCAAGGTTTCGTATTATTTAGATCCAAGACAAGACATATGACAATGTTGTTTCCAATACAAATGATTAAAATCAATGTGTTTTCATTAGAATTAACTGAAATGTTCCTGATTTTCTGTTCATATTACCGATGGAAGATGTACAAGTAAAACCGCTCTAATCCGGCTGAAACGTCGATATATGCAATAAAAACAGAACTTCTCCCCTTTTCAATATCTTACTCAGTATTTTAAAGAGAAACAAATAGATTATTGAAAATGAAGTATTTAAGGTTACAATCTAATCAATTATGTGTTTGCATCATTTTTATTGTATATTTATTGAGTTAATACTAATAAACTGAAAATTCACAAAAACGTTGAAAAACGGCAAAATATTGCCTAATTCGATGATATTTTGATTAAATCACATAAAGGAAAAGGGAATGATGAACGTCAAAATCTTGCTAAATTCGATGATTTCTCGTACGAAACAAAATGCAAGAAAACTTGCTTAAAATGCAATATTATGCGAAATTCTGAGATTTGAAGGCCACATCACATATCGTGATACTACATGAAATAGTATCGAAATATTGGTAAAAATGAATATATTTACGTAATATCAAACTACATGAAAAACGTGAAAAAAGTCACTATTATACCAAATTTGAGGATTTTAACTTCGAATCATAGAGCGAGGTTTCGTACTATTTAGATCCATGAAAAGACATATGACAATGTTGTTTCCAATACAAATTATAAAAATCAATGTGTTTTCATTAGAATTAACTAAAATGTTCCTGATTTTCCGTTTATATTACCAAAGGAAGATGTACACGCAAAACCGCTCTATTCCGGCTGAAACGTCGATATATGCAATAAAAACCGAACTTCTCCCCTTTTCAATATCTTACTCAGTATTTTAACGAGAAACAAATAGATGATTGAAAATGAAGTATTTAAGGTTACTATCTAATCAATTATGTGTTTGCATCATTTTTATTGTATATTTAATGAATTAATACTAATAAACTGAAAATTCACAAAAACGTGGAAAAACGGCAAAATATTGCCTAATTCGATGATATTTTGATTAAATCACATAAAGGAAAAGGGAATGATAAACGTCAAAATATTGCTAAATTCGATGATTTCTCGTACGGAACAAAATGCAAGAAAACTTGCTTAAAATGCAATATTATGCGAAATTCTGAGATTTGGAGGCCAAATCACATATCGTGATACTACATGAAATAGTATCGAAATATTGGTATAAATGAATATTTTTACGTAATATCAAAATACATGAAAAACGTGAAAAAAGTCACGATTATGCCAAATTTGAGGATTTTAACTTCGAACCATAATGCAAGGTTTCGTATTATTTAGATCCAAGAAAAGACATATGACAATGTTGTTTCCAATACAAATGATAAAAATCAATGTGTTTTCATTAGAATTAACTGAAATGTTCCTGATTTTCCGTTCATATTACCGATGGAAGATGTACACGTAAAACCGCTCTAATCCGGCTGAAACGTCGATATATGCAATAAAAACAGAACTTCTCCCCTTTTCAATATCTTACTCAGTATTTTAAAGAGAAACAAATAGATGATTAAAAATGAAGTATTTAAGGTTATAATCTAATCAATAATGAAACGTCGATATATGCAATAAAAACAGAACTTCTCCCCTTTATTTTCCGTTCGTATTATTTAGATCCAAGAAAAGACATATGACAATGTTGTTTCCAATACAAATGATAAAAATCAATGTGTTTTCATTAGAATTAACTGAAATGTTCCTGATTTTCCGTTCATATTACCGATGGAAGATGTACACGTAAAACCGCTCTAATCCGGCTGAAACGTCGATATATGCAATAAAAACAGAACTTCTCCCCTTTTCAATATCTTACTCAGTATTTTAAAGAGAAACAAATAGATGATTAAAAATGAAGTATTTAAGGTTATAATCTAATCAATAATGTGTTTGCATCATTTTTATTGTATATTTATTGTATATTTTATTTATTTATTTATTTATTTACTAATAAACTGAAAATTCACAAAAACGTAGAAAAACGGCAAAATATTGATTATTCGATGATATTTTGAATAAATCACATAAAGGAAAAGGGAATGATAAACGTCAAAATATTGCTAAATTCGATGATTTCTCGTACGAAACAAAATGCAAGAAAACTTGCTTAAAATGCAATATTATGCGAAATTCTGAGATTTGAAGGCCAAATCACATATCGTGATACTACATGAAATTGTATCGAAATATTGGTAAAAATGAATATATTTACGTAATATCAAACTACATGAAAAACGTGAAAAAAGTCACGATTATACCAAATTTGAGGATTTTAACTTCGAATCATAGTGCAAGGTTTCGTATTATTTAGATCCAAGAAAAGACATATGACAATGTTGTTTCCAATACAAATGATAAAAATCAATGTGTTTTCATTAGAATTAACTGAAATGTTCCTGATTTTCCGTTCATATTACCGATGGAAGATGTACACGTAAAACCGCTCTAACCTGGCTGAAACGTCGATATATGCAATAAAAACAGAACTTCTCCCCTTTTCAATATCTTACTCAGTATTTTAAAGAGAAACAAATAGATGATTGTAAATGAAGTATTTAAGGTTATAATCTAATCAATTATGTGTTTGCATCATTTTTATTGTATATTTATTGAGTTAATACTAATAAACTGAAAATTCACAAAAACGTGGAAAAACGGCAAAATATTGCCTAATTCGATGATATTTTGATTAAATCACATAAAGGAAAAGGGAATGATAAACGTCAAAATATTGCTAAATTCGATGATTTCTCGTACGAAACAAAATGCAAGAAAACTTGCTTAAAATGCAATATCTGAGATTTGAATATTCTGAGATTTTGATGAGAAACTGCAATATTCTGAGATTTGAAGAGAAAATTTTGATGAGAAAATTTTGATTTTGATGAGAAAATGCAATATTCTGAGATTTGAAGGCCAAATCACATATCGTGATACTACATGAAATTGTATCGAAATATTGGTAAAAATGAATATATTTACGTAATATCAAACTACATGAAAAACGTGAAAAAAGTTACGATTATGCCAAATTTGAGGATTTTAACTTCGAATCATAATGCAAGGTTTCGTATTATTTAGATCCAAGAAAAGACATATGACAATGTTGTTTCCAATACAAATGATAAAAATCAATGTGTTTTCATTAGAATTAACTGAAATGTTCCTGATTTTCCGTTCATATTACCGATGGAAGATGTACACGTAAAACCGCTCTAATCCGGCTGAAACGTCGATATATGCAATAAAAACAGAACTTCTCCCCTTTTCAATATCTTACTCAGTATTTTAAAGAGAAACAAATAGATGATTAAAAATGAAGTATTTAAGGTTATAATCTAATCAATTATGTGTTTGCATCATTTTTATTGTATATTTATTGAGTTAATACTAATAAACTAAAAATTCACAAAAACGTGGAAAAACGGCAAAATATTGCCTAATTCGATGATATTTTGATTAAATCACAAAAAGGAAAAGGGAATGATGAACGTCAAAATCTTGCTAAATTCGATGATTTCTCGTACGAAACAAAATGCAAGAAAACTTGCTTAAAATGCAATATTATGCGAAATTCTGAGATTTGAAGGCCAAATCACATACCGTGATACTACATGAAATTGTATCGAAATATTGGTAAAAATTAATATATTTACGTAATATCAAACTACATGAAAAACGTGAAAAAAGTCACGATTATACCAAATTCGAGGATTTTAACTTCGAATCATAATGCAAGGTTTCGTATTATTTAGATCCAAGACAAGACATATGACAATGTTGTTTCCAATACAAATGATTAAAATCAGTGTGTTTTCATTAGAATTAACTGAAATGTTCCTGATTTTCTGTTCATATTACCGATGGAAGATGTACAAGTAAAACCGCTCTAATCCGGCTGAAACGTCGATATATGCAATAAAAACAGAACTTCTCCCCTTTTCAATATCTTACTCAGTATTTTAAAGAGAAACAAATAGATTATTGAAAATGAAGTATTTAAGGTTACAATCTAATCAATTATGTGTTTGCATCATTTTTATTGTATATTTATTGAGTTAATACTAATAAACTGAAAATTCACAAAAACGTAGAAAAACGGCAAAATATTGCCTAATTCGATGATATTTTGATTAAATCACATAAAGGAAAAGGGAATGATGAACGTCAAAATCTTGCTAAATTCGATGATTTCTCGTACGAAACAAAATGCAAGAAAACTTGCTTAAAATGCAATATTATGCGAAATTCTGAGATTTGAAGGCCACATCACATATCGTGATACTACATGAAATAGTATCGAAATATTGGTAAAAATGAATATATTTACGTAATATCAAACTACATGAAAAACGTGAAAAAAGTCACTATTATACCAAATTTGAGGATTTTAACTTCGAATCATAGAGCGAGGTTTCGTACTATTTAGATCCATGAAAAGACATATGACAATGTTGTTTCCAATACAAATTATAAAAATCAATGTGTTTTCATTAGAATTAACTAAAATGTTCCTGATTTTCCGTTTATATTACCAAAGGAAGATGTACACGCAAAACCGCTCTATTCCGGCTGAAACGTCGATATATGCAATAAAAACCGAACTTCTCCCCTTTTCAATATCTTACTCAGTATTTTAACGAGAAACAAATAGATGATTGAAAATGAAGTATTTAAGGTTACTATCTAATCAATTATGTGTTTGCATCATTTTTATTGTATATTTAATGAATTAATACTAATAAACTGAAAATTCACAAAAACGTGGAAAAACGGCAAAATATTGCCTAATTCGATGATATTTTGATTAAATCACATAAAGGAAAAGGGAATGATAAACGTCAAAATATTGCTAAATTCGATGATTTCTCGTACGGAACAAAATGCAAGAAAACTTGCTTAAAATGCAATATTATGCGAAATTCTGAGATTTGGAGGCCAAATCACATATCGTGATACTACATGAAATAGTATCGAAATATTGGTATAAATGAATATTTTTACGTAATATCAAAATACATGAAAAACGTGAAAAAAGTCACGATTATGCCAAATTTGAGGATTTTAACTTCGAACCATAATGCAAGGTTTCGTATTATTTAGATCCAAGAAAAGACATATGACAATGTTGTTTCCAATACAAATGATAAAAATCAATGTGTTTTCATTAGAATTAACTGAAATGTTCCTGATTTTCCGTTCATATTACCGATGGAAGATGTACACGTAAAACCGCTCTAATCCGGCTGAAACGTCGATATATGCAATAAAAACAGAACTTCTCCCCTTTTCAATATCTTACTCAGTATTTTAAAGAGAAACAAATAGATGATTAAAAATGAAGTATTTAAGGTTATAATCTAATCAATAATGAAACGTCGATATATGCAATAAAAACAGAACTTCTCCCCTTTATTTTCCGTTCGTATTATTTAGATCCAAGAAAAGACATATGACAATGTTGTTTCCGTTCATATTACCGATGGAAGATGTACACGTAAAACCGCTCTAATCCGGCTGAAACGTCGATATATGCAATAAAAACAGAACTTCTCCCCTTTATTTTCCGTTCGTATTATTTAGATACAAGAAAAGACATATGACAATGTTGTTTCCAATACAAATGATAAAAATCAATGCTGAAACGTCGATATATGCAATAAAAACAGAACTTCTCCCCTTTTCAATATCTTACTCAGTATTTTAAAGAGAAACAAATAGATGATTAAAAATGAAGTATTTAAGGTTATAATCTAATCAATAATGAAACGTCGATATATGCAATAAAAACAGAACTTCTCCCCTTTATTTTCCGTTCGTATTATTTAGATCCAAGAAAAGACATATGACAATGTTGTTTCCGTTCATATTACCGATGGAAGATGTACACGTAAAACCGCTCTAATCCGGCTGAAACGTCGATATATGCAATAAAAACAGAACTTCTCCCCTTTATTTTCCGTTCGTATTATTTAGATCCAAGAAAAGACATATGACAATGTTGTTTCCAATACAAATGATAAAAATCAATGTGTTTTCATTAGAATTAACTGAAATGTTCCTGATTTTCCGTTCATATTACCGTTGGAAGATGTACACGTAAAACCGCTCTAATCCGGCTGAAACGTCGATATATGCAATAAAAACAGAACTTCTCCCCTTTTCAATATCTTACTCAGTATTTTAAAGAGAAACAAATAGATGATTAAAAATGAAGTATTTAAGGTTATAATCTAATCAATAATGAAACGTCGATATATGCAATAAAAACAGAACTTCTCCCCTTTATTTTCCGTTCGTATTATTTAGATCCAAGAAAAGACATATGACAATGTTGTTTCCAATACAAATGATAAAAATCAATGTGTTTTCATTAGAATTAACTGAAATGTTCCTGATTTTCCGTTCATATTACCGATGGAAGATGTACACGTAAAACCGCTCTAATCCGGCTGAAACGTTGATATATGCAATAAAAACAGAACTTCTCCCCTTTTCAATATCTTACTCAGTATTTTAAAGAGAAACAAATAGATGATTAAAAATGAAGTATTTAAGGTTATAATCTAATCAATAATGTGTTTGCATCATTTTTATTGTATATTTATTGTATATTTTATTTATTTATTTATTTATTTACTAATAAACTGAAAATTCACAAAAACGTTGAAAAACGGCAAAATATTGATTATTCGATGATATTTTGAATAAATCACATAAAGGAAAAGGGAATGATAAACGTCAAAATATTGCTAAATTCGATGATTTCTCGTACGAAACAAAATGCAAGAAAACTTGCTTAAAATGCAATATTATGCGAAATTCTGAGATTTGAAGGCCAAATCACATATCGTGATACTACATGAAATTGTATCGAAATATTGGTAAAAATGAATATATTTACGTAATATCAAACTACATGAAAAACGTGAAAAAATCACGATTATACCAAATTTGAGGATTTTAACTTCGAATCATAGTGCAAGGTTTCGTATTATTTAGATCCAAGAAAAGACATATGACAATGTTGTTTCCAATACAAATGATAAAAATCAATGTGTTTTCATTAGAATTAACTGAAATGTTCCTGATTTTCCGTTCATATTACCGATGGAAGATGTACACGTAAAACCGCTCTAACCTGGCTGAAACGTCGATATATGCAATAAAAACAGAACTTCTCCCCTTTTCAATATCTTACTCAGTATTTTAAAGAGAAACAAATAGATGATTGTAAATGAAGTATTTAAGGTTATAATCTAATCAATTATGTGTTTGCATCATTTTTATTGTATATTTATTGAGTTAATACTAATAAACTGAAAATTCACAAAAACGTGGAAAAACGGCAAAATATTGCCTAATTCGATGATATTTTGATTAAATCACATAAAGGAAAAGGGAATGATAAACGTCAAAATATTGCTAAATTCGATGATTTCTCGTACGAAACAAAATGCAAGAAAACTTGCTTAAAATGCAATATCTGAGATTTGAATATTCTGAGATTTTGATGAGAAACTGCAATATTCTGAGATTTGAAGAGAAAATTTTGATGAGAAAATTTTGATTTTGATGAGAAAATGCAATATTCTGAGATTTGATGGCCAAATCACATATCGTGATACTACATGAAATTGTATCGAAATATTGGTAAAAATGAATATATTTACGTAATATCAAACTACATGAAAAACGTGAAAAAAGTCACGATTATGCCAAATTTGAGGATTTTAACTTCGAATCATAATGCAAGGTTTCGTATTATTTAGATCCAAGAAAAGACATATGACAATGTTGTTTCCAATACAAATGATAAAAATCAATGTGTTTTCATTAGAATTAACTGAAATGTTCCTGATTTTCCGTTCATATTACCGATGGAAGATGTACACGTAAAACCGCTCTAATCCGGCTGAAACGTCGATATATGCAATAAAAACAGAACTTCTCCCCTTTTCAATATCTTACTCAGTATTTTAAAGAGAAACAAATAGATGATTAAAAATGAAGTATTTAAGGTTATAATCTAATCAATTATGTGTTTGCATCATTTTTATTGTATATTTATTGAGTTAATACTAATAAACTGAAAATTCACAAAAACGTGGAAAAACGGCAAAATATTGCCTAATTCGATGATATTTTGATTAAATCACAAAAAGGAAAAGGGAATGATGAACGTCAAAATCTTGCTAAATTCGATGATTTCTCGTACGAAACAAAATGCAAGAAAACTTGCTTAAAATGCAATATTATGCGAAATTCTGAGATTTGAAGGCCAAATCACATACCGTGATACTACATGAAATTGTATCGAAATATTGGTAAAAATGAATATATTTACGTAATATCAAACTACATGAAAAACGTGAAAAAAGTCACGATTATACCAAATTCGAGGATTTTAACTTCGAATCATAATGCATGGTTTCGTATTATTTAGATCCAAGACAAGACATATGACAATGTTGTTTCCAATACAAATGATTAAAATCAATGTGTTTTCATTAGAATTAACTGAAATGTTCCTGATTTTCTGTTCATATTACCGATGGAAGATGTACAAGTAAAACCGCTCTAATCCGGCTGAAACGTCGATATATGCAATAAAAACAGAACTTCTCCCCTTTTCAATATCTTACTCAGTATTTTAAAGAGAAACAAATAGATTATTGAAAATGAAGTATTTAAGGTTACAATCTAATCAATTATGTGTTTGCATCATTTTTATTGTATATTTATTGAGTTAATACTAATAAACTGAAAATTCACAAAAACGTAGAAAAACGGCAAAATATTGCCTAATTCGATGATATTTTGATTAA
Source organism: Procambarus clarkii (assembly GCF_040958095.1). Lineage (NCBI taxonomy): Eukaryota > Metazoa > Arthropoda > Malacostraca > Decapoda > Cambaridae > Procambarus > Procambarus clarkii. The sequence continues at coordinate 47,844 of NW_027189453.1, forward strand.
ATCACATAAAGGAAAAGGGAATGATGAACGTCAAAATCTTGCTAAATTCGATGATTTCTCGTACGAAACAAAATGCAAGAAAACTTGCTTAAAATGCAATATTATGCGAAATTCTGAGATTTGAAGGCCAAATCACATATCGTTATACGACATGAAATAGTATCGAAATATTGGTAAAAATGAATATATTTACGTAATATCAAACTACATGAAAAACGTGAAAAAACTCACTATTATACCAAATTTGAGGATTTTAACTTCGAATCATAAAGCGAGGTTTCGTACTATTTAGATCCATGAAAAGACATATGGAAATGTTGTTTCCAATACAAATTATAAAAATCAATGTGTTTTCATTAGAATTAACTAAAATGTTCCTGATTTTCCGTTTATATTACCAAAGGAAGATGTACACGCAAAACCGCTCTATTCCGGCTGAAACGTCGATATATGCAATAAAAACCGAACTTCTCCCCTTTTCAATATCTTACTCAGTATTTTAACGAGAAACAAATAGATGATTGAAAATGAAGTATTTAAGGTTACTATCTAATCAATTATGTGTTTGCATCATTTTTATTGTATATTTAATGAATTAATACTAATAAACTGAAAATTCACAAAAACGTGGAAAAACGGCAAAATATTGCCTAATTCGATGATATTTTGATTAAATCACATAAAGGAAAAGGGAATGATAAACGTCAAAATATTGCTAAATTCGATGATTTCTCGTACGAAACAAAATGCAAGAAAACTTGCTTAAAATGCAATATTATGCGAAATTCTGAGATTTGAAGGCCAAATCACATATCGTGATACTACATGAAATTGTATCGAAATATTGGTAAAAATGAATATATTTACGTAATATCAAACTACATGAAAAACGTGAAAAAAGTCACGATTATACCAAATTTGAGGATTTTAACTTCGAATCATAGTGCAAGGTTTCGTATTATTTAGATCCAAGAAAAGACATATGACAATGTTGTTTCCAATACAAATGATAAAAATCAATGTGTTTTCATTAGAATTAACTGAAATGTTCCTGATTTTCCGTTCATATTACCGATGGAAGATGCACACGTAAAACCGCTCTAATCCGGCTGAAACGTCGATATATGCAATAAAAACAGAACTTCTCCCCTTTTCAATATCTTACTCAGTATTTTAAAGAGAAACAAATAGATGATTGTAAATGAAGTATTTAAGGTTATAATCTAATCAATTATGTGTTTGCATCATTTTTATTGTATATTTATTGAGTTAATACTAATAAACTGAAAATTCACAAAAACGTGGAAAAACGGCAAAATATTGCCTAATTCGATGATATTTTGATTAAATCACATAAAGGAAAAGGGAATGATAAACGTCAAAATATTGCTAAATTCGATGATTTCTCGTACGAAACAAAATGCAAGAAAACTTGCTTAAAATGCAATATTATGCGAAATTCTGAGATTTGAAGGCCAAATCACATATCGTGATACTACATGAAATAGTATCGAAATATTGGTAAAAATGAATATATTTACGTAATATCAAACTACATGAAAAACGTGAAAAAAGTCACGATTATACCAAATTTGAGGATTTTAACTTCGAATCATGAAGCGAGGTTTCGTATTATTTAGATCCAAGAAAAGACATATGACAATGTTGTTTCCAATACAAATGATAAAAATCAATGTGTTTTCATTAGAATTAACTGATATGTTCCTGATTTTCCGTTTATATTACCGATGGAAGATGTACACGTAAAACCGCTCTAATCCGGCTGAAACGTCGATGTATGCAATAAAAACAGAACTTCTCCCCCTTTTCAATATCTTACTCAGTATTTTAAAGAGAAACAAATAGATGATTGAAAATGAAGTATTTAAGGTTATAATCTAATCAATTATGTGTTTGCATCATTTTTATTGTATATTTATTGAGTTAATACTAATAAACTGAAAATTCACAAAAACGTGGAAAAACGGTAAAATATTGCCTAATTAGATGATATTTTGATTAAATCACATAAAGGAAAAGGGAATGATAAACGTCAAAATATTGCTAAATTCGATGATTTCTCGTACGAAACAAAATGCAAGAAAACTTGCTTAAAATGCAATATTATGCGAAATTCTGAGATTTGAAGGCCAAATCACATATCGTGATACTACATGAAATAGTATCGAAATATTGGTAAAAATGAATATATTTACGTAATATCAAACTACATGAAAAACGTGAAAAAAGTCACGATTATACCAAATTTGAGGATTTTAACTTCGAATCATAGTGCAAGGTTTCGTATTATTTAGATCCAAGAAAAGACATATGACAATGTTGTTTCCAATACAAATGATTAAAATCAATGTGTTTTCATTAGAATTAACTGAAATGTTCCTGATTTTCTGTTCATATTACCGATGGAAGATGTACAAGTAAAACCGCTCTAATCCGGCTGAAACGTCGATATATGCAATAAAAACAGAACTTCTCCCCTTTTCAATATCTTACTCAGTATTTTAAAGAGAAACAAATAGATTATTGAAAATGAAGTATTTAAGGTTACAATCTAATCAATTATGTGTTTGCATCATTTTTATTGTATATTTATTGAGTTAATACTAATAAACTGAAAATTCACAAAAACGTAGAAAAACGGCAAAATATTGCCTAATTCGATGATATTTTGATTAAATCACATAAAGGAAAAGGGAATGATGAACGTCAAAATCTTGCTAAATTCGATGATTTCTCGTACGAAACAAAATGCAAGAAAACTTGCTTAAAATGCAATATTATGCGAAATTCTGAGATTTGAAGGCCAAATCACATATCGTTATACGACATGAAATAGTATCGAAATATTGGTAAAAATGAATATATTTACGTAATATCAAACTACATGAAAAACGTGAAAAAACTCACTATTATACCAAATTTGAGGATTTTAACTTCGAATCATAAAGCGAGGTTTCGTACTATTTAGATCCATGAAAAGACATATGGAAATGTTGTTTCCAATACAAATTATAAAAATCAATGTGTTTTCATTAGAATTAACTAAAATGTTCCTGATTTTCCGTTTATATTACCAAAGGAAGATGTACACGCAAAACCGCTCTATTCCGGCTGAAACGTCGATATATGCAATAAAAACCGAACTTCTCCCCTTTTCAATATCTTACTCAGTATTTTAACGAGAAACAAATAGATGATTGAAAATGAAGTATTTAAGGTTACTATCTAATCAATTATGTGTTTGCATCATTTTTATTGTATATTTAATGAATTAATACTAATAAACTGAAAATTCACAAAAACGTGGAAAAACGGCAAAATATTGCCTAATTCGATGATATTTTGATTAAATCACATAAAGGAAAAGGGAATGATAAACGTCAAAATATTGCTAAATTCGATGATTTCTCGTACGAAACAAAATGCAAGAAAACTTGCTTAAAATGCAATATTATGCGAAATTCTGAGATTTGAAGGCCAAATCACATATCGTGATACTACATGAAATTGTATCGAAATATTGGTAAAAATGAATATATTTACGTAATATCAAACTACATGAAAAACGTGAAAAAAGTCACGATTATACCAAATTTGAGGATTTTAACTTCGAATCATAGTGCAAGGTTTCGTATTATTTAGATCCAAGAAAAGACATATGACAATGTTGTTTCCAATACAAATGATAAAAATCAATGTGTTTTCATTAGAATTAACTGAAATGTTCCTGATTTTCCGTTCATATTACCGATGGAAGATGCACACGTAAAACCGCTCTAATCCGGCTGAAACGTCGATATATGCAATAAAAACAGAACTTCTCCCCTTTTCAATATCTTACTCAGTATTTTAAAGAGAAACAAATAGATGATTGTAAATGAAGTATTTAAGGTTATAATCTAATCAATTATGTGTTTGCATCATTTTTATTGTATATTTATTGAGTTAATACTAATAAACTGAAAATTCACAAAAACGTGGAAAAACGGCAAAATATTGCCTAATTCGATGATATTTTGATTAAATCACATAAAGGAAAAGGGAATGATAAACGTCAAAATATTGCTAAATTCGATGATTTCTCGTACGAAACAAAATGCAAGAAAACTTGCTTAAAATGCAATATTATGCGAAATTCTGAGATTTGAAGGCCAAATCACATATCGTGATACTACATGAAATAGTATCGAAATATTGGTAAAAATGAATATATTTACGTAATATCAAACTACATGAAAAACGTGAAAAAAGTCACGATTATACCAAATTTGAGGATTTTAACTTCGAATCATGAAGCGAGGTTTCGTATTATTTAGATCCAAGAAAAGACATATGACAATGTTGTTTCCAATACAAATGATAAAAATCAATGTGTTTTCATTAGAATTAACTGATATGTTCCTGATTTTCCGTTTATATTACCGATGGAAGATGTACACGTAAAACCGCTCTAATCCGGCTGAAACGTCGATGTATGCAATAAAAACAGAACTTCTCCCCCTTTTCAATATCTTACTCAGTATTTTAAAGAGAAACAAATAGATGATTGAAAATGAAGTATTTAAGGTTATAATCTAATCAATTATGTGTTTGCATCATTTTTATTGTATATTTATTGAGTTAATACTAATAAACTGAAAATTCACAAAAACGTGGAAAAACGGTAAAATATTGCCTAATTAGATGATATTTTGATTAAATCACATAAAGGAAAAGGGAATGATAAACGTCAAAATATTGCTAAATTCGATGATTTCTCGTACGAAACAAAATGCAAGAAAACTTGCTTAAAATGCAATATTATGCGAAATTCTGAGATTTGAAGGCCAAATCACATATCGTGATACTACATGAAATAGTATCGAAATATTGGTAAAAATGAATATATTTACGTAATATCAAACTACATGAAAAACGTGAAAAAAGTCACGATTATACCAAATTTGAGGATTTTAACTTCGAATCATAGTGCAAGGTTTCGTATTATTTAGATCCAAGAAAAGACATATGACAATGTTGTTTCCAATACAAATGATAAAAATCAATGTGTTTTCATTAGAATTAACTGAAATGTTCCTGATTTTCCGTTCATATTACCGATGGAAGATGCACACGTAAAACCGCTCTAATCCGGCTGAAACGTCGATATATGCAATAAAAACAGAACTTCTCCCCTTTTCAATATCTTACTCAGTATTTTAAAGAGAAACAAATAGATGATTGTAAATGAAGTATTTAAGGTTATAATCTAATCAATTATGTGTTTGCATCATTTTTATTGTATATTTATTGAGTTAATACTAATAGACTGAAAATTCATAAAAACGTGGAAAAACGGCAAAATATTGCCTAATTCGATGATATTTTGATTAAATCACATAAAGGAAAAGGGAATGATAAACGTAAAAATATTGCTAAATTCGATGATTTCTCGTACGAAACAAAATGCAAGAAAACTTGCTTAAAATGCAATATTATGCGAAATTCTGAGATTTGAAGGCCAAATCACATATCGTGATACTACATGAAATAGTATCGAAATATTGGTAAAAATGAATATATTTACGTAATATCAAACTACATGAAAAACGTGAAAAAAGTCACGATTATACCAAATTTGAGGATTTTAACTTCGAATCATGAAGCGAGGTTTCGTATTATTTAGATCCAAGAAAAGACATGACAATGTTGTTTCCAATACAAATGATAAAAATCAATGTGTTTTCATTAGAATTAACTGATATGTTCCTGATTTTCCGTTTATATTACCGATGGAAGATGTACACGTAAAACCGCTCTAATCCGGCTGAAACGTCGATGTATGCAATAAAAACAGAACTTCTCCCCTTTTTAATATCTTACTCAGTATTTTAAAGAGAAACAAATAGATGATTGAAAATGAAGTATTTAAGGTTATAATCTAATCAATTATGTGTTTGCATCATTTTTATTGTATATTTATTGAGTTAATACTAATAAACTGAAAATTCACAAAAACGTGGAAAAACGGTAAAATATTGCCTAATTCGATGATATTTTGATTAAATCACATAAAGGAAAAGGGAATGATAAACGTCAAAATATTGCTAAATTCGATGATTTCTCGTACGAAACAAAATGCAAGAAAACTTGCTTAAAATGCAATATTATGCGAAATTCTGAGATTTGAAGGCCAAATCACATATCGTGATACTACATGAAATAGTATCGAAATATTGGTAAAAATGAATATATTTACGTAATATCAAACTACATGAAAAACGTGAAAAAAGTCACGATTATACCAAATTTAAGGATTTTAACTTCGAATCATAATGCAAGGTTTCGTATTATTTAGATCCAAGAAAAGACACATGACAATGTTGTTTCCAATACAAATGATAAAAATCAATGTGTTTTCATTAGAATTAACTGAAATGTTCCTGATTTTCCGTTCATATTACCGATGGAAGATGTACACGTAAAACCGCTCTAACCCGGCTGAAACGTCGATATATGCAATAAAAACAGAACTTCTCCCCTTTTTAATATCTTACTCAGTATTTTAAAGAGAAACAAATAGATGATTGTAAATGAAGTATTTAAGGTTATAATCTAATCAATTATGTGTTTGCAGCATTTTTATTGTATATTTATTGAGTTAATACTAATAAACTGAAAATTAATCAAAACGTGGAAAAACGGCAAAATATTGCCTAATTCGATGATATTTTGATTAAATCACATAAAGGAAAAGGGAATGATAAACGTCAAAATATTGCTAAATTCGATGATTTCTCGTACGAAACAAAATGCAAGAAAACTTGCTTAAAATGCAATATTATGCGAAATTCTGAGATATGAAGGCCAAATCACATATCGCGATACTACATGAAATAGTATCGAAATATTGGTAAAAATGAATATATTTACGTAATATCAAACTACATGAAAAACGTGAAAAAAGTCACGATTATACCAAATTTGAGGATTTTAACTTCGAATCATGAAGCGAGGTTTCGTACTATTTAGATCCATGAAAAGACATGACAATGTTGTTTCAAATACAAATTATAAAAATCAATGCGTTTTCATTAGAATTAACTAAAATATTCCTGATTTTCCGTTTATATTACCGATGGAAGATGTACACGTAAAACCGCTCTAATCCGGCTGAAACGTCGATATATGCAATAAAAACAGAACTTCTCCCCTTTTCAATATCTTACTCAGTATTTTAAAGAGAAACAAATAGATGATTGAAAATGAAGTATTTAAGGTTATAATCTAATCAATTATGTGTTTGCAGCATTTTTATTGTATATTTATTGAGTTAATACTAATAAACTGAAAATTCACAAAAACGTGGAAAAACGGCAAAATATTGCCTAATTCGATGATATTTTGATTAAATCACATAAAGGAAAAGGGAATGATAAACGTAAAAATATTGCTAAATTCGATGATTTCTCGTACGAAACAAAATGCAAGAAAACTTGCTTAAAATGCAATATTATGCGAAATTCTGAGATTTGAAGGCCAAATCACATATCGTGATACTACATGAAATAGTATCAAAATATTGGTAAAAATGAATATATTTACGTAATATCAAACTACATGAAAAACGTGAAAAAAGTCACGATTATACCAAATTTGAGGATTTTAACTTCGAATCATGAAGCGAGGTTTCGTACTATTTAGATCCATGAAAAGACACATGACAATGTTGTTTCCAATACAAATGATAAAAATCAATGTGTTTTCATTAGAATTAACTAAAATGTTCCTGATTTTCCGTTTATATTACCGATGGAAGATGTACACGTAAAACCGCTCTAATCCGGCTGAAACGTCGATATATGCAATAAAAACAGAACTTCTCCCCTTTTCAATATCTTACTCAGTATTTTAAAGAGAAACAAATAGATGATTGAAAATGAAGTATTTAAGGTTATAATCTAATCAATTATGTGTTTGCATCATTTTTATTGTATATTTTTTGAGTTAATACTAATAAACTGAAAATTCACAAAAACGTGGAAAAACGGCAAAATATTGCCTAATTCGATGATATTTTGATTAAATCACATAAAGGAAAAGGGAATGATAAACGTCAAAATATTGCTAAATTCGATGATTTCTCGTACGAAACAAAATGCAAGAAAACTTGCTTAAAATGCAATATTATGCGAAATTCTGAGATTTGAAGGCCAAATCACATATCGTGATACTACATGAAATAGTATCGAAATATTGGTAAAATGAATATATTTACGTAATATCAAACTACATGAAAAACGTGAAAAAAGTCACGATTATACCAAATTTGAGGATTTTAACTTCGAATCATAAGGCGAGGTTTCGTACTATTTAGATCCATGAAAAGACATATGACAATGTTGTTTCCAATACAAATGATAAAAATCAATGTGTTTTCATTAGAATTAACTAAAATGTTCCTGATTTTCCGTTTATATTACCGATGGAAGATGTACACGTAAAACCGCTCTAATCCGGCTGAAACGTCGATATATGCAATAAAAACAGAACTTCTCCCCTTTTCAATATCTTACTCAGTATTTTAAAGAGAAACAAATAGATGATTGTAAATGAAGTATTTAAGGTTATAATCTAATCAATTATGTGTTTGCAGCATTTTTATTGTATATTTATTGAGTTAATACTAATAAACTGAAAATTAACCAAAACGTGGAAAAACGGCAAAATATTGCCTAATTCGATGATATTTTGATTAAATCACATAAAGGAAAAGGGAATGATAAACGTCAAAATATTGCTAAATTCGATGATTTCTCGTACGAAACAAAATGCAAGAAAACTTGCTAAAAATGCAATATTATGCGAAATTCTGAGATTTGAAGGCCAAATCACATATCGCGATACTACATGAAATAGTATCGAAATATTGGTAAAAATGAATATATTTACGTAATATCAAACTACATGAAAAACGTGAAAAAAGTCACGATTATACCAAATTTGAGGATTTTAACTTCGAATCATGAAGCGAGGTTTCGTACTATTTAGATCCATGAAAAGACATATGACAATGTTGTTTCAAATACAAATTATAAAAATCAATGTGTTTTCATTAGAATTAACTAAAATGTTCCTGATTTTCCGTTTATATTACCGATGGAAGATATTCACGTAAAACCGCTCTAATCCGGCTGAAACGTCGATATATGCAATAAAAACAGAACTTCTCCCCTTTTCAATATCTTACTCAGTATTTTAAAGAGAAACAAATAGATGATTGTAAATGAAGTATTTAAGGTTATAATCTAATCAATTATGTGTTTGCATCATTTTTATTGTATATTTTTTGAGTTAATACTAATAAACTGAAAATTCACAAAAACGTGGAAAAACGGCAAAATATTGCCTAATTCGATGATATTTTGATTAAATCACATAAAGGAAAAGGGAATGATAAACGTCAAAATATTGCTAAATTCGATGATTTCTCGTACGAAACAAAATGCAAGAAAACTTGCTTAAAATGCAATATTATGCGAAATTCTGAGATTTGAAGGCCAAATCACATATCGTGATACTACATGAAATAGTATCGAAATATTGGTAAAAATGAATATATTTACGTAATATCAAACTACATGAAAAACGTGAAAAAAGTTACGATTATACCAAATTTGAGGATTTTAACTTCGAATCATAAAGCGAGGTTTCGTACTATTTAGATCCATGAAAAGACATATGACAATGTTGTTTCCAATACAAATGATAAAAATCAATGTGTTTTCATTAGAATTAACTAAAATGTTCCTGATTTTCCGTTTATATTACCGATGGAAGATGTACACGTAAAACCGCTCTAATCCGGCTGAAACGTCGATATATGCAATAAAAACAGAACTTCTCCCCTTTTCAAAATCTTACTCAGTATTTTAAAGAGAAACAAATAGATGATTGTAAATGAAGTATTTAAGGTTATAATCTAATCAATTATGTGTTTGCATCATTTTTATTGTATATTTTTTGAGTTAATACTAATAAACTGAAAATTCACAAAAACGTGGAAAAACGGCAAAATATTGCCTAATTCGATGATATTTTGATTAAATCACATAAAGGAAAAGGGAATGATAAACGTCAAAATATTGCTAAATTCGATGATTTCTCGTACGAAACAAAATGCAAGAAAACTTGCTTAAAATGCAATATTATGCGAAATTCTGAGATTTGAAGGCCAAATCACGTATCGTGATACTACATGAAATAGTATCGAAATATTGGTAAAATGAATATATTTACGTAATATCAAACTACATGAAAAACGTGAAAAAAGTCACGATTATACCAAATTTGAGGATTTTAACTTCGAATCATGAAGCGAGGTTTCGTACTATTTAGATCCATGAAAAGACATATGACAATGTTGTTTCCAATACAAATGATAAAAATCAATGTGTTTTCATTAGAATTAACTAAAATGTTCCTGATTTTCCGTTTATATTACCGATGTAAGATGTACACGTAAAACCGCTCTAATCCGGCTGAAACGTCGATATATGCAATAAAAACAGAACTTCTCCCCTTTTCAATATCTTACTCAGTATTTTAAAGAGAAACAAATAGATGATTGTAAATGAAGTATTTAAGGTTATAATCTAATCAATTATGTGTTTGCATCATTTTTATTGTATATTTTTTGAGTTAATACTAATAAACTGAAAATTCACAAAAACGTGGAAAAACGGCAAAATATTGCCTAATTCGATGATATTTTGATTAAATCACATAAAGGAAAAGGGAATGATAAACGTCAAAATATTGCTAAATTCGATGATTTCTCGTACGAAACAAAATGCAAGAAAACTTGCTTAAAATGCAATATTATGCGAAATTCTGAGATTTGAAGGCCAAATCACATATCGTGATACTACATGAAATAGTATCGAAATATTGGTAAAATGAATATATTTACGTAATATCAAACTACATGAAAAACGTGAAAAAAGTCACGATTATACCAAATTTGAGGATTTTAACTTCGAATCATAAGGCGAGGTTTCGTACTATTTAGATCCATGAAAAGACATATGACAATGTTGTTTCCAATACAAATGATAAAAATCAATGTGTTTTCATTAGAATTAACTAAAATGTTCCTGATTTTCCGTTTATATTACCGATGGAAGATGTACACGTAAAACCGCTCTAATCCGGCTGAAACGTCGATATATGCAATAAAAACAGAACATCTCCCCTTTTCAATATCTTACTCAGTATTTTAAAGAGAAACAAATAGATGATTGTAAATGAAGTATTTAAGGTTATAATCTAATCAATTATGTGTTTGCAGCATTTTTATTGTATATTTATTGAGTTAATACTAATAAACTGAAAATTAACCAAAACGTGGAAAAACGGCAAAATATTGCCTAATTCGATGATATTTTGATTAAATCACATAAAGGAAAAGGGAATGATAAACGTCAAAATATTGCTAAATTCGATGATTTCTCGTACGAAACAAAATGCAAGAAAACTTGCTAAAAATGCAATATTATGCGAAATTCTGAGATTTGAAGGCCAAATCACATATCGCGATACTACATGAAATAGTATCGAAATATTGGTAAAAATGAATATATTTACGTAATATCAAACTACATGAAAAACGTGAAAAAAGTCACGATTATACCAAATTTGAGGATTTTAACTTCGAATCATGAAGCGAGGTTTCGTACTATTTAGATCCATGAAAAGACATATGACAATGTTGTTTCAAATACAAATTATAAAAATCAATGTGTTTTCATTAGAATTAACTAAAATGTTCCTGATTTTCCGTTTATATTACCGATGGAAGATATTCACGTAAAACCGCTCTAATCCGGCTGAAACGTCGATATATGCAATAAAAACAGAACTTCTCCCCTTTTCAATATCTTACTCAGTATTTTAAAGAGAAACAAATAGATGATTGTAAATGAAGTATTTAAGGTTATAATCTAATCAATTATGTGTTTGCATCATTTTTATTGTATATTTTTTGAGTTAATACTAATAAACTGAAAATTCACAAAAACGTGGAAAAACGGCAAAATATTGCCTAATTCGATGATATTTTGATTAAATCACATAAAGGAAAAGGGAATGATAAACGTCAAAATATTGCTAAATTCGATGATTTCTCGTACGAAACAAAATGCAAGAAAACTTGCTTAAAATGCAATATTATGCGAAATTCTGAGATTTGAAGGCCAAATCACATATCGTGATACTACATGAAATAGTATCGAAATATTGGTAAAAATGAATATATTTACGTAATATCAAACTACATGAAAAACGTGAAAAAAGTTACGATTATACCAAATTTGAGGATTTTAACTTCGAATCATAAAGCGAGGTTTCGTACTATTTAGATCCATGAAAAGACATATGACAATGTTGTTTCCAATACAAATGATAAAAATCAATGTGTTTTCATTAGAATTAACTAAAATGTTCCTGATTTTCCGTTTATATTACCGATGGAAGATGTACACGTAAAACCGCTCTAATCCGGCTGAAACGTCGATATATGCAATAAAAACAGAACTTCTCCCCTTTTCAAAATCTTACTCAGTATTTTAAAGAGAAACAAATAGATGATTGTAAATGAAGTATTTAAGGTTATAATCTAATCAATTATGTGTTTGCATCATTTTTATTGTATATTTTTTGAGTTAATACTAATAAACTGAAAATTCACAAAAACGTGGAAAAACGGCAAAATATTGCCTAATTCGATGATATTTTGATTAAATCACATAAAGGAAAAGGGAATGATAAACGTCAAAATATTGCTAAATTCGATGATTTCTCGTACGAAACAAAATGCAAGAAAACTTGCTTAAAATGCAATATTATGCGAAATTCTGAGATTTGAAGGCCAAATCACGTATCGTGATACTACATGAAATAGTATCGAAATATTGGTAAAATGAATATATTTACGTAATATCAAACTACATGAAAAACGTGAAAAAAGTCACGATTATACCAAATTTGAGGATTTTAACTTCGAATCATGAAGCGAGGTTTCGTACTATTTAGATCCATGAAAAGACATATGACAATGTTGTTTCCAATACAAATGATAAAAATCAATGTGTTTTCATTAGAATTAACTAAAATGTTCCTGATTTTCCGTTTATATTACCGATGTAAGATGTACACGTAAAACCGCTCTAATCCGGCTGAAACGTCGATATATGCAATAAAAACAGAACTTCTCCCCTTTTCAATATCTTACTCAGTATTTTAAAGAGAAACAAATAGATGATTGTAAATGAAGTATTTAAGGTTATAATCTAATCAATTATGTGTTTGCATCATTTTTATTGTATATTTTTGAGTTAATACTAATAAACTGAAAATTCACAAAAACGTGGAAAAACGGCAAAATATTGCCTAATTCGATGATATTTTGATTAAATCACATAAAGGAAAAGGGAATGATAAACGTCAAAATATTGCTAAATTCGATGATTTCTCGTACGAAACAAAATGCAAGAAAACTTGCTTAAAATGCAATATTATGCGAAATTCTGAGATTTGAAGGCCAAATCACATATCGTGATACTACATGAAATAGTATCGAAATATTGGTAAAATGAATATATTTACGTAATATCAAACTACATGAAAAACGTGAAAAAAGTCACGATTATACCAAATTTGAGGATTTTAACTTCGAATCATAAGGCGAGGTTTCGTACTATTTAGATCCATGAAAAGACATATGACAATGTTGTTTCCAATACAAATGATAAAAATCAATGTGTTTTCATTAGAATTAACTAAAATGTTCCTGATTTTCCGTTTATATTACCGATGGAAGATGTACACGTAAAACCGCTCTAATCCGGCTGAAACGTCGATATATGCAATAAAAACAGAACATTCTCCCCTTTTCAATATCTTACTCAGTATTTTAAAGAGAAACAAATAGATGATTGTAAATGAAGTATTTAAGGTTATAATCTAATCAATTATGTGTTTGCAGCATTTTTATTGTATATTTATTGAGTTAATACTAATAAACTGAAAATTAACCAAAACGTTAAAAAACGGCAAAATATTGCCTAATTCGATGATATTTTGATTAAATCACATAAAGGAAAAGGGAATGATAAACGTCAAAATATTGCTAAATTCGATGATTTCTCGTACGAAACAAAATGCAAGAAAACTTGCTAAAAATGCAATATTATGCGAAATTCTGAGATTTGAAGGCCAAATCACATATCGCGATACTACATGAAATAGTATCGAAATATTGGTAAAAATGAATATATTTACGTAATATCAAACTACATGAAAAACGTGAAAAAAGTCACGATTATACCAAATTTGAGGATTTTAACTTCGAATCATGAAGCGAGGTTTCGTACTATTTAGATCCATGAAAAGACATATGACAATGTTGTTTCAAATACAAATTATAAAAATCAATGTGTTTTCATTAGAATTAACTAAAATGTTCCTGATTTTCCGTTTATATTACCGATGGAAGATATTACACGTAAAACCGCTCTAATCCGGCTGAAACGTCGATATATGCAATAAAAACAGAACTTCTCCCCTTTTCAATATCTTACTCAGTATTTTAAAGAGAAACAAATAGATGATTGAAAATGAAGTATTTAAGGTTATAATCTAATCAATTATGTGTTTGCATCATTTTTATTGTATATTTATTGAGTTAATACTAATAAACTGAAAATTCACAAAAACGTGTAAAAACGGCAAAATATTGCCTAATTCGATGATATTTTGATTAAATCACATAAAGGAAAAGGGAATGATAAACGTAAAAATATTGCTAAATTCGATGATTTCTCGTACGAAACAAAATGCAAGAAAACTTGCTTAAAATGCAATATTATGCGAAATTCTGAGATTTGAAGGCCAAATCACATATCGTGATACTACATGAAATAGTATCGAAATATTGGTAAAAATGAATATATTTACGTAATATCAAACTACATGAAAAACGTGAAAAAAGTCACGATTATACCAAATTTGAGGATTTTAACTTCGAATCATGAAGCGAGGTTTCGTACTATTTAGATCCATGAAAAGACATATGACAATGTTGTTTCCAATACAAATGATAAAAATCAATGTGTTTTCATTAGAATTAACTAAAATGTTCCTGATTTTCCGTTTATATTACCGATGGAAGATGTACACGTAAAACCGCTCTAATCCGGCTGAAACGTCGATATATGCAATAAAAACAGAACTTCTCCCCTTTTCAATATCTTACTCAGTATTTTAAAGAGAAACAAATAGATGATTGTAAATGAAGTATTTAAGGTTATAATCTAATCAATTATGTGTTTGCATCATTTTTATTGTATATTTATTGAGTTAATACTAATAAACTGAAAATTCACCAAAACGTGGAAAAACGGCAAAATATTGCCTAATTCGATGATATTTTGATTAAATCACATAAAGGAAAAGGGAATGATAAACGTCAAAATATTGCTATAATTCGATGATTTCTCGTACGAAACAAAATGCAAGAAAACTTGCTTAAAATGTAATATTATGCGAAATTCTGAGATTTGAAGGCCAAATCACATATCGCGATACTACATGAAATAGTATCGAAATATTGGTAAAAATGAATATATTTACGTAATATCAAACTACATGAAAAACGTGAAAAAAGTCACGATTATACCAAATTTGAGGATTTTAACTTCGAATCATGAAGCGAGGTTTCGTACTATGTAGATCCATGAAAAGACATATGACAATGTTGTTTCCAATACAAATGATAAAAATCAATGTGTTTTCATTAGAATTAACTAAAATGTTCCTGATTTTCCGTTTATATTACCGATGGAAGATGTACACGTAAAACCGCTCTAATCCGGCTGAAACGTCGATATATGCAATAAAAACAGAACTTCTCCCCTTTTCAATATCTTACTCAGTATTTTAAAGAGAAACAAATAGATGATTGAAAATGAAGTATTTAAGGTTATAATCTAATCAATTATGTGTTTGCATCATTTTTATTGTATATTTATTGAGTTAATACTAATAAACTGAAAATTCACCAAAACGTGGAAAAACGGCAAAATATTGCCTAATTCGATGATATTTTGATTAAATCACATAAAGGAAAAGGGAATGATAAACGTCAAAATATTGCTAAATTCGATGATTTCTCGTACGAAACAAAATGCAAGAAAACTTGCTTAAAATGCAATATTATGCGAAATTCTGAGATTTGAAGGCCAAATCACATATCGCGATACTACATGAAATAGTATCGAAATATTGGTAAAAATGAATATATTTACGTAATATCAAACTACATGAAAAACGTGAAAAAAGTCACGATTATACCAAATTTGAGGATTTTAACTTCGAATCATGAAGCGAGGTTTCGTACTATTTAGATCCATGAAAAGACATATGACAATGTTGTTTCAAATACAAATTATAAAAATCAATGTGTTTTCATTAGAATTAACTAAAATGTTCCTGATTTTCCGTTTATATTACCGATGGAAGATGTACACGTAAAACCGCTCTAATCCGGCTGAAACGTCGATATATGCAATAAAAACAGAACTTCTCCCCTTTTCAATATCTTACTCAGTATTTTAAAGAGAAACAAATAGATGATTGAAAATGAAGTATTTAAGGTTATAATCTAATCAATTATGTGTTTGCATCATTTTTATTGTATATTTATTGAGTTAATACTAATAAACTGAAAATTCACAAAAACGTGGAAAAACGGCAAAATATTGCCTAATTCGATGATATTTTGATTAAATCACATAAAGGAAAAGGGAATGATAAACGTAAAAATATTGCTAAATTCGATGATTTCTCGTACGAAACAAAATGCAAGAAAACTTGCTTAAAATGCAATATTATGCGAAATTCTGAGATTTGAAGGCCAAATCACATATCGTGATACTACATGAAATAGTATCGAAATATTGGTAAAAATGAATATATTTACGTAATATCAAACTACATGAAAAACGTGAAAAAAGTCACGATTATACCAAATTTGAGGATTTTAACTTCGAATCATGAAGCGAGGTTTCGTACTATTTAGATCCATGAAAAGACATATGACAATGTTGTTTCCAATACAAATTATAAAAATCAATGTGTTTTCATTAGAATTAACTAAATGTTCCTGATTTTCCGTTATATTACCGATGGAAGATGTACACGTAAAACCGCTCTAATCCGGCTGAAACGTCGATATATGCAATAAAAACAGAACTTCTCCCCTTTTCAATATCTTACTCAGTATTTTAAAGAGAAACAAATAGATGATTGAAAATGAAGTATTTAAGGTTATAATCTAATCAATTATGTGTTTGCAGCATTTTTATTGTATATTTATTGAGTTAATACTAATAAACTGAAAATTCACCAAAACGTGGAAAAACGGCAAAATATTGCCTAATTCGATGATATTTTGATTAAATCACATAAAGGAAAAGGGAATGATAAACGTCAAAATATTGCTAAATTCGATGATTTCTCGTACGAAACAAAATGCAAGAAAACTTGCTTAAAATGCAATATTATGCGAAATTCTGAGATTTGAAGGCCAAATCACATATCGTGATACTACATGAAATAGTATCGAAATATTGGTAAAAATGAATATATTTACGTAATATCAAACTACATGAAAAACGTGAAAAAAGTCACGATTATACCAAATTTGAGGATTTTAACTTCGAATCATGAATGCGAGGTTTCGTACTATTTAGATCCATGAAAAGACATATGACAATGTTGTTTCCAATACAAATGATAAAAATCAATGTGTTTTCATTAGAATTAACTGAAATGTTCCTGATTTTCCGTTCATATTACCGATGGAAGATGTACACGTAAAACCGCTCTAATCCGGCTGAAACGTCGATATATGCAATAAAAACAGAACTTCTCCCCTTTTCAATATCTTACTCAGTATTTTAAAGAGAAACAAATAGATGATTGAAAATGAAGTATTTAAGGTTATAATCTAATCAATTATGTGTTTGCATCATTTTTATTGTATATTTATTGAGTTAATACTAATAAACTGAAAATTCACCAAAACGTGGAAAAACGGCAAAATATTGCCTAATTCGATGATATTTTGATTAAATCACATAAAGGAAAAGGGAATGATAAACGTCAAAATATTGCTAAATTCGATGATTTCTCGTACGAAACAAAATGCAAGAAAACTTGCTTAAAATGCAATATTATGCGAAATTCTGAGATTTGAAGGCCAAATCACATATCGTGATACTACATGAAATAGTATCGAAATATTGGTAAAAATGAATATATTTACGTAATATCAAACTACATGAAAAACGTGAAAAAAGTCACGATTATACCAAATTTGAGGATTTTAACTTCGAATCATGAAGCGAGGTTTCGTACTATTTAGATCCATGAAAAGACATATGACAATGTTGTTTCAAATACAAATTATAAAAATCAATGTGTTTTCATTAGAATTAACTAAAATGTTCCTGATTTTCCGTTTATATTACCGATGGAAGATGTACACGTAAAACCGCTCTAATCCGGCTGAAACGTCGATATATGCAATAAAAACAGAACTTCTCCCCTTTTCAATATCTTACTCAGTATTTTAAAGAGAAACAAATAGATGATTGAAAATGAAGTATTTAAGGTTATAATCTAATCAATTATGTGTTTGCAGCATTTTTATTGTATATTTATTGAGTCAATACTAATAAACTGAAAATTCACCAAAACGTGGAAAAACGGCAAAATATTGCCTAATTCGATGATATTTTGATTAAATCACATAAAGGAAAAGGGAATGATAAACGTCAAAATATTGCTAAATTCGATGATTTCTCGTACGAAACAAAATGCAAGAAAACTTGCTTAAAATGCAATATTATGCGAAATTCTGAGATTTGAAGGCCAAATCACATATCGCGATACTACATGAAATAGTATCGAAATATTGGTAAAAATGAATATATTTACGTAATATCAAACTACATGAAAAACGTGAAAAAAGTCACGATTATACCAAATTTGAGGATTTTAACTTCGAATCATGAAGCGAGGTTTCGTACTATTTAGATCCATGAAAAGACATATGACAATGTTGTTTCAAATACAAATTATAAAAATCAATGTGTTTTCATTAGAATTAACTAAAATGTTCCTGATTTTCCGTTTATATTACCGATGGAAGATGTACACGTAAAACCGCTCTAATCCGGCTGAAACGTCGATATATGCAATAAAAACAGAACTTCTCCCCTTTTCAATATCTTACTCAGTATTTTAAAGAGAAACAAATAGATGATTGAAAATGAAGTATTTAAGGTTATAATCTAATCAATTATGTGTTTGCATCATTTTTATTGTATATTTATTGAGTTAATACTAATAAACTGAAAATTCACAAAAACGTGGAAAAACGGCAAAATATTGCCTAATTCGATGATATTTTGATTAAATCACATAAAGGAAAAGGGAATGATAAACGTCAAAATATTGCTAAATTCGATGATTTCTCGTACGAAACAAAATGCAAGAAAACTTGCTTAAAATGCAATATTATGCGAAATTCTGAGATTTGAAGGCCAAATCACATATCGTGATACTACATGAAATAGTATCGAAATATTGGTAAAAATGAATATATTTACGTAATATCAAACTACATGAAAAACGTGAAAAAAGTCACGATTATACCAAATTTGAGGATTTTAACTTCGAATCATGAAGCGAGGTTTCGTACTATTTAGATCCATGAAAAGACATATGACAATGTTGTTTCCAATACAAATGATAAAAATCAATGTGTTTTCATTAGAATTAACTAAAATGTTCCTGATTTTCCGTTTATATTACCGATGGAAGATGTACACGTAAAACCGCTCTAATCCGGCTGAAACGTCGATATATGCAATAAAAACAGAACTTCTCCCCTTTTCAATATCTTACTCAGTATTTTAAAGAGAAACAAATAGATGATTGAAAATGAAGTATTTAAGGTTATAATCTAATCAATTATGTGTTTGCATCATTTTTATTGTATATTTATTGAGTTAATACTAATAAACTGAAAATTCACAAAAACGTGGAAAAACGGTAAAATATTGCCTAATTCGATGATATTTTGATTAAATCACATAAAGGAAAAGGGAATGATAAACGTCAAAATATTGCTAAATTCGATGATTTCTCGTACGAAACAAAATGCAAGAAAACTTGCTTAAAATGCAATATTATGCGAAATTCTGAGATTTGAAGGCCAAATCACATATCGTGATACTACATGAAATAGTATCGAAATATTGGTAAAAATGAATATATTTACGTAATATCAAACTACATGAAAAACGTGAAAAAAGTCACGATTATACCAAATTTGAGGATTTTAACTTCGAATCATAATGCAAGGTTTCGTATTATTTAGATCCAAGAAAAGACATATGACAATGTTGTTTCCAATACAAATGATAAAAATCAATGTGTTTTCATTAGAATTAACTGAAATGTTCCTGATTTTCCGTTCATATTACCGATGGAAGATGTACACGTAAAACCGCTCTAATCCGGCTGAAACGTCGATATATGCAATAAAAACAGAACTTCTCCCCTTTTCAATATCTTACTCAGTATTTTAAAGAGAAACAAATAGATGATTGTAAATGAAGTATTTAAGGTTATAATCTAATCAATTATGTGTTTGCAGCATTTTTATTGTATATTTATTGAGTTAATACTAATAAACTGAAAATTAACCAAAACGTGGAAAAACGGCAAAATATTGCCTAATTCGATGATATTTTGATTAAATCACATAAAGGAAAAGGGAATGATAAACGTCAAAATATTGCTAAATTCGATGATTTCTCGTACGAAACAAAATGCAAGAAAACTTGCTTAAAATGCAATATTATGCGAAATTCTGAGATTTGAAGGCCAAATCACATATCGCTGATACTACATGAAATAGTATCGAAATATTGGTAAAAATGAATATATTTACGTAATATCAAACTACATGAAAAACGTGAAAAAAGTCACGATTATACCAAATTTGAGGATTTTAACTTCGAATCATGAAGCGAGGTTTCGTACTATTTAGATCCATGAAAAGACATATGACAATGTTGTTTCAAATACAAATTATAAAAATCAATGTGTTTTCATTAGAATTAACTGAAATGTTCCTGATTTTCCGTTCATATTACCGATGGAAGATGTACACGTAAAACCGCTCTAATCCGGCTGAAACGTCGATATATGCAATAAAAACAGAACTTCTCCCCTTTTCAATATCTTACTCAGTATTTTAAAGAGAAACAAATAGATGATTGTAAATGAAGTATTTAAGGTTATAATCTAATCAATTATGTGTTTGCAGCATTTTTATTGTATATTTATTGAGTTAATACTAATAAACTGAAAATTAACCAAAACGTGGAAAAACGGCAAAATATTGCCTAATTCGATGATATTTTGATTAAATCACATAAAGGAAAAGGGAATGATAAACGTCAAAATATTGCTAAATTCGATGATTTCTCGTACGAAACAAAATGCAAGAAAACTTGCTTAAAATGCAATATTATGCGAAATTCTGAGATTTGAAGGCCAAATCACATATCGTGATACTACATGAAATAGTATCGAAATATTGGTAAAAATGAATATATTTACGTAATATCAAACTACATGAAAAACGTGAAAAAAGTCACGATTATACCAAATTTGAGGATTTTAACTTCGAATCATGAAGCGAGGTTTCGTACTATTTAGATCCATGAAAAGACATATGACAATGTTGTTTCAAATACAAATTATAAAAATCAATGTGTTTTCATTAGAATTAACTAAAATGTTCCTGATTTTCCGTTATATTACCGATGGAAGATGTACACGTAAAACCGCTCTAATCCGGCTGAAACGTCGATATATGCAATAAAAACAGAACTTCTCCCCTTTCCAATATCTTACTCAGTATTTTAAAGAGAAACAAATAGATGATTGAAAATGAAGTATTTAAGGTTATAATCTAATCAATTATGTGTTTGCATCATTTTTATTGTATATTTATTGAGTTAATACTAATAAACTGAAAATTCACAAAAACGTGGAAAAACGGTAAAATATTGCCTAATTCGATGATATTTTGATTAAATCACATAAAGGAAAAGGGAATGATAAACGTCAAAATATTGCTAAATTCGATGATTTCTCGTACGAAACAAAATGCAAGAAAACTTGCTTAAAATGCAATATTATGCGAAATTCTGAGATTTGAAGGCCAAATCACATATCGTGATACTACATGAAATAGTATCGAAATATTGGTAAAAATGAATATATTTACGTAATATCAAACTACATGAAAAACGTGAAAAAAGTCACGATTATACCAAATTTGAGGATTTTAACTTCGAATCATAATGCAAGGTTTCGTATTATTTAGATCCAAGAAAAGACATATGACAATGTTGTTTCCAATACAAATGATAAAAATCAATGTGTTTTCATTAGAATTAACTGAAATGTTCCTGATTTTCCGTTCATATTACCGATGGAAGATGTACACGTAAAACCGCTCTAATCCGGCTGAAACGTCGATATATGCAATAAAAACAGAACTTCTCCCCTTTTCAATATCTTACTCAGTATTTTAAAGAGAAACAAATAGATGATTGTAAATGAAGTATTTAAGGTTATAATCTAATCAATTATGTGTTTGCAGCATTTTTATTGTATATTTATTGAGTTAATACTAATAAACTGAAAATTAACCAAAACGTGGAAAAACGGCAAAATATTGCCTAATTCGATGATATTTTGATTAAATCACATAAAGGAAAAGGGAATGATAAACGTCAAAATATTGCTAAATTCGATGATTTCTCGTACGAAACAAAATGCAAGAAAACTTGCTTAAAATGCAATATTATGCGAAATTCTGAGATTTGAAGGCCAAATCACATATCGCGATACTACATGAAATAGTATCGAAATATTGGTAAAAATGAATATATTTACGTAATATCAAACTACATGAAAAACGTGAAAAAAGTCACGATTATACCAAATTTGAGGATTTTAACTTCGAATCATGAAGCGAGGTTTCGTACTATTTAGATCCATGAAAAGACATATGACAATGTTGTTTCAAATACAAATTATAAAAATCAATGTGTTTTCATTAGAATTAACTGAAATGTTCCTGATTTTCCGTTCATATTACCGATGGAAGATGTACACGTAAAACCGCTCTAATCCGGCTGAAACGTCGATATATGCAATAAAAACAGAACTTCTCCCCTTTTCAATATCTTACTCAGTATTTTAAAGAGAAACAAATAGATGATTGTAAATGAAGTATTTAAGGTTATAATCTAATCAATTATGTGTTTGCAGCATTTTTATTGTATATTTATTGAGTTAATACTAATAAACTGAAAATTAACCAAAACGTGGAAAAACGGCAAAATATTGCCTAATTCGATGATATTTTGATTAAATCACATAAAGGAAAAGGGAATGATAAACGTCAAAATATTGCTAAATTCGATGATTTCTCGTACGAAACAAAATGCAAGAAAACTTGCTTAAAATGCAATATTATGCGAAATTCTGAGATTTGAAGGCCAAATCACATATCGTGATACTACATGAAATAGTATCGAAATATTGGTAAAAATGAATATATTTACGTAATATCAAACTACATGAAAAACGTGAAAAAAGTCACGATTATACCAAATTTGAGGATTTTAACTTCGAATCATGAAGCGAGGTTTCGTACTATTTAGATCCATGAAAAGACATATGACAATGTTGTTTCAAATACAAATTATAAAAATCAATGTGTTTTCATTAGAATTAACTGAAATGTTCCTGATTTTCCGTTCATATTACCGATGGAAGATGTACACGTAAAACCGCTCTAATCCGGCTGAAACGTCGATATATGCAATAAAAACAGAACTTCTCCCCTTTTCAATATCTTACTCAGTATTTTAAAGAGAAACAAATAGATGATTGAAAATGAAGTATTTAAGGTTATAATCTAATCAATTATGTGTTTGCATCATTTTTATTGTATATTTATTGAGTTAATACTAATAAACTGAAAATTCACAAAAACGTGGAAAAACGGTAAAATATTGCCTAATTCGATGATATTTTGATTAAATCACATAAAGGAAAAGGGAATGATAAACGTCAAAATATTGCTAAATTCGATGATTTCTCGTACGAAACAAAATGCAAGAAAACTTGCTTAAAATGCAATATTATGCGAAATTCTGAGATTTGAAGGCCAAATCACATATCGTGATACTACATGAAATAGTATCGAAATATTGGTAAAAATGAATATATTTACGTAATATCAAACTACATGAAAAACGTGAAAAAAGTCACGATTATTCCAAATTTGAGGATTTTAACTTCGAATCATAATGCAAGGTTTCGTATTATTTAGATCCAAGACAAGACATATGACAATGTTATTTCCAATACAAATGATAAAAATCAATGTGTTTTCATTAGAATTAACTGAAATGTTCCTGATTTTCCGTTCATATTACCGATGGAAGATGTACAAGTAAAACCGCTCTAATCCGGCTGAAACGTCGATATATGCAATAAAAACAGAACTTCTCCCCTTTTCAATATCTTACTCAGTATTTTAAAGAGAAACAAATAGATGATTGAAAATGAAGTATTTAAGGTTACAATCTAATCAATTATGTGTTTGCATTATTTTTATTGTATATTTATTGAATCAATACTAATAAACTATAAATTCACAAAAACGTGGAAAAATGGCAAAATATTGCATAATTCGATGATAATTTGATTAAATCACATAAAGGAAAAGGGAATGATAAACGTCAAAATATTGCTAAATTCGATGATTTCTCGTACGAAACAAAATGCAAGAAAACTTGCTTAAAATGCAATATTATGCGAAATTCAGAGATTTGAAGGCCAAATCATATATCGTGATACTACATGAAATAGTATCGAAATATTGGTAAAAATGAATATATTTACGTAATATCAAACTACATGAAAAACGTGAAAAAAGTCACTATTATAAAAAATTTGAGGATTTTAACTTCGAATCATAAAGCGAGGTTTCGTACTATTTAGATCCATGAAAAGACATATGACGATGTTGTTTCCAATACAAATTATAAAAATCAATGTGTTTTCATTAGAATTAACTAAAATGTTCCTGATTTTCCGTTTATATTACCGATGGAAGATGTACACGCAAAACCGCTCTATTCCGGCTGAAACGTCGATATATGCAATAAAAACCGAACTTCTCCCCTTTTCAATATCTTACTCAGTATTTTAACGAGAAACAAATAGATGATTGAAAATGAAGTATTTAAGGTTACTATCTAATCAATTATGTGTTTGCATCATTTTTATTGTATATTTAATGAATTAATACTAATAAACTGAAAATTCACAAAAACGTGGAAAAACGGCAAAATATTGCCTAATTCGATGATATTTTGATTAAATCACATAAAGGAAAAGGGAATGATAAACGTCAAAATATTGCTAAATTCGATGATTTCTCGTACGAAACAAAATGCAAGAAAACTTGCTTAAAATGCAATATTATGCGAAATTCTGAGATTTGAAGGCCAAATTATATATCGTGATACTACATGAAATAGTATCGAAATATTGGTATAAATGAATATCTTTACGTAATATCAAACTACATGAAAAACGTGAAAAAAGTCACGATTATACCAAATTTGAGGATTTTAACTTCGAATCATAATGCAAGGTTTCGTATTATTTAGATCCAAGACAAGACATATGACAATGTTGTTTCCAATACAAATGATAAAAATCAATGTGTTTTCATTAGAATTTACTGAAATGTTCCTGATTTTCCGTTCATATTACCGATGGAAGATGTACAAGTAAAACCGCTCTAATCCGGCTGAAACTTCGATATATGCAATAAAAACAGAACTTCTCCCCTTTCCAATATCTTACTCAGTATTTTAAAGAGAAACAAATAGATGATTGAAAATGAAGTATTTAAGGTTATAATCTAATCAAGTTATGTGTTTGCATCATTTTTATTGTATATTTATTGAGTTAATACTAATAAACTGAAAATTCACAAAAACGTGGAAAAACGGCAAAATATTGCCTAATTCGATGATATTTTGATTAAATCACATAAAGGAAAAGGGAATGATAAACGTAAAAATATTGCTAAATTCGATGATTTCTCGTACGAAACAAAATGCAAGAGAACTTTCTTAAAATGCAATATTATGCGAAATTCTGAGATTTGAAGGCCAAATCACATATCGTGATACTACATGAAATAGTATCGAAATATTGGTAAAAATGAATATATTTACGTAATATCAAACTACATGAAAAACGTGAAAAAAGTCACGATTATACCAAATTTGAGGATTTTAACTTCGAATCATAAAGCGAGGTTTCGTACTATTTAGATCCATGAAAAGACAATGTTGTTTCCAATACAAATTATAAAAATAAATGTGTTTTCATTAGAATTAACTAAAATGTTCCTGATTTTCCGTTTATATTACCGAAGGAAGATGTACACGTAAAACCGCTCTAATCCGGCTGAAACGTCGATATATGCAATAAAAACCGAACTTCTCCCCTTTTCAATATCTTACTCAGTATTTTAAAGAGAAACAAATAGATGATTGAAAATGAAGTATTTAAGGTTATAATCTAATCAATTATGTGTTTGCAGCATTTTTATTGTATATTTATTGAGTCAATACTAATAAACTGAAAATTCACCAAAACGTGGAAAAACGGCAAAATATTGCCTAATTCGATGATATTTTGATTAAATCACATAAAGGAAAAGGGAATGATAAACGTCAAAATATTGCTAAATTCGATGATTTCTCGTACGAAACAAAATGCAAGAAAACTTGCTTAAAATGCAATATTATGCGAAATTCTGAGATTTGAAGGCCAAATCACATATCGCGATACTACATGAAATAGTATCGAAATATTGGTAAAAATGAATATATTTACGTAATATCAAACTACATGAAAAACGTGAAAAAAGTCACGATTATACCAAATTTGAGGATTTTAACTTCGAATCATGAAGCGAGGTTTCGTACTATTTAGATCCATGAAAAGACATATGACAATGTTGTTTCAAATACAAATTATAAAAATCAATGTGTTTTCATTAGAATTAACTAAAATGTTCCTGATTTTCCGTTTATATTACCGATGGAAGATATACACGTAAAACCGCTCTAATCCGGCTGAAACGTCGATATATGCAATAAAAACAGAACTTCTCCCCTTTTCAATATCTTACTCAGTATTTTAAAGAGAAACAAATAGATGATTGAAAACGAAGTATTTAAGGTTATAATCTAATCAATTATGTGTTTGCATCATTTTTATTGTATATTTATTGAGTTAATACTAATAAACTGAAAATTCACAAAAACGTGGAAAAACGGCAAAATATTGCCTAATTCGATGATATTTTGATTAAATCACATAAAGGAAAAGGGAATGATAAACGTAAAAATATTGCTAAATTCGATGATTTCTCGTACGAAACAAAATGCAAGAAAACTTGCTTAAAATGCAATATTATGCGAAATTCTGAGATTTGAAGGCCAAATCACATATCGTGATACTACATGAAATAGTATCGAAATATTGGTAAAAATGAATATATTTACGTAATATCAAACTACATGAAAAACGTGAAAAAAGTCACGATTATACCAAATTTGAGGATTTTAACTTCGAATCATGAATGCGAGGTTTCGTACTATTTAGATCCATGAAAAGACATATGACAATGTTGTTTCCAATACAAATGATAAAAATCAATGTGTTTTCATTAGAATTAACTAAATGTTCCTGATTTTCCGTTTATATTACCGATGGAAGATGTACACGTAAAACCGCTCTAATCCGGCTGAAACGTCGATATATGCAATAAAAACAGAACTTCTCCCCTTTTCAATATCTTACTCAGTATTTTAAAGAGAAACAAATAGATGATTGAAAATGAAGTATTTAAGGTTATAATCTAATCAATTATGTGTTTGCATCATTTTTATTGTATATTTATTGAGTTAATACTAATAAACTGAAAATTCACAAAAACGTGGAAAAACGGTAAAATATTGCCTAATTCGATGATATTTTGATTAAATCACATAAAGGAAAAGGGAATGATAAACGTCAAAATATTGCTAAATTCGATGATTTCTCGTACGAAACAAAATGCAAGAAAACTTGCTTAAAATGCAATATTATGCGAAATTCTGAGATTTGAAGGCCAAATCACATATCGTGATACTACATGAAATAGTATCGAAATATTGGTAAAAATGAATATATTTACGTAATATCAAACTACATGAAAAACGTGAAAAAAGTCACGATTATACCAAATTTGAGGATTTTAACTTCGAATCATAATGCAAGGTTTCGTATTATTTAGATCCAATGAAAAGACATATGACAATGTTGTTTCCAATACAAATGATAAAAATCAATGTGTTTTCATTAGAATTAACTGAAATGTTCCTGATTTTCCGTTCATATTACCGATGGAAGATGTACACGTAAAACCGCTCTAATCCGGCTGAAACGTCGATATATGCAATAAAAACAGAACTTCTCCCCTTTTCAATATCTTACTCAGTATTTTAAAGAGAAACAAATAGATGATTGTAAATGAAGTATTTAAGGTTATAATCTAATCAATTATGTGTTTGCAGCATTTTTATTGTATATTTATTGAGTTAATACTAATAAACTGAAAATTAACCAAAACGTGGAAAAACGGCAAAATATTGCCTAATTCGATGATATTTTGATTAAATCACATAAAGGAAAAGGGAATGATAAACGTCAAAATATTGCTAAATTCGATGATTTCTCGTACGAAACAAAATGCAAGAAAACTTGCTTAAAATGCAATATTATGCGAAATTCTGAGATTTGAAGGCCAAATCACATATCGCGATACTACATGAAATAGTATCGAAATATTGGTAAAAATTAATATATTTACGTAATATCAAACTACATGAAAAACGTGAAAAAAGTCACGATTATACCAAATTTCAGGATTTTAACTTCGAATCATGAAGCGAGGTTTCGTACTATTTAGATCCATGAAAAGACATATGACAATGTTGTTTCAAATACAAATTATAAAAATCAATGTGTTTTCATTAGAATTAACTGAAATGTTCCTGATTTTCCGTTCATATTACCGATGGAAGATGTACACGTAAAACCGCTCTAATCCGGCTGAAACGTCGATATATGCAATAAAAACAGAACTTCTCCCCTTTTCAATATCTTACTCAGTATTTTAAAGAGAAACAAATAGATGATTGTAAATGAAGTATTTAAGGTTATAATCTAATCAATTATGTGTTTGCAGCATTTTTATTGTATATTTATTGAGTTAATACTAATAAACTGAAAATTAACCAAAACGTGGAAAAACGGCAAAATATTGCCTAATTCGATGATATTTTGATTAAATCACATAAAGGAAAAGGGAATGATAAACGTCAAAATATTGCTAAATTCGATGATTTCTCGTACGAAACAAAATGCAAGAAAACTTGCTTAAAATGCAATATTATGCGAAATTCTGAGATTTGAAGGCCAAATCACATATCGTGATACTACATGAAATAGTATCGAAATATTGGTAAAAATGAATATATTTACGTAATATCAAACTACATGAAAAACGTGAAAAAAGTCACGATTATACCAAATTTGAGGATTTTAACTTCGAATCATGAAGCGAGGTTTCGTACTATTTAGATCCATGAAAAGACATATGACAATGTTGTTTCAAATACAAATTATAAAAATCAATGTGTTTTCATTAGAATTAACTGAAATGTTCCTGATTTTCCGTTCATATTTACCGATGGAAGATGTACACGTAAAACCGCTCTAATCCGGCTGAAACGTCGATATATGCAATAAAAACAGAACTTCTCCCCTTTCCAATATCTTACTCAGTATTTTAAAGAGAAACAAATAGATGATTGAAAATGAAGTATTTAAGGTTATAATCTAATCAATTATGTGTTTGCATCATTTTTATTGTATATTTATTGAGTTAATACTAATAAACTGAAAATTCACAAAAACGTGGAAAAACGGTAAAATATTGCCTAATTCGATGATATTTTGATTAAATCACATAAAGGAAAAGGGAATGATAAACGTCAAAATATTGCTAAATTCGATGATTTCTCGTACGAAACAAAATGCAAGAAAACTTGCTTAAAATGCAATATTATGCGAAATTCTGAGATTTGAAGGCCAAATCACATATCGTGATACTACATGAAATAGTATCGAAATATTGGTAAAAATGAATATATTTACGTAATATCAAACTACATGAAAAACGTGAAAAAAGTCACGATTATACCAAATTTGAGGATTTTAACTTCGAATCATGAAGCGAGGTTTCGTACTATTTAGATCCATGAAAAGACATATGACAATGTTGTTTCCAATACAAATGATAAAAATCAATGTGTTTTCATTAGAATTAACTAAAATGTTCCTGATTTTCCGTTTATATTACCGATGGAAGATGTACACGTAAAACCGCTCTAATCCGGCTGAAACGTCGATATATGCAATAAAAACAGAACTTCTCCCCTTTTCAATATCTTACTCAGTATTTTAAAGAGAAACAAATAGATGATTGAAAATGAAGTATTTAAGGTTATAATCTAATCAATTATGTGTTTGCATCATTTTTATTGTATATTTATTGAGTTAATACTAATAAACTGAAAATTCACAAAAACGTGGAAAAACGGTAAAATATTGCCTAATTCGATGATATTTTGATTAAATCACATAAAGGAAAAGGGAATGATAAACGTCAAAATATTGCTAAATTCGATGATTTCTCGTACGAAACAAAATGCAAGAAAACTTGCTTAAAATGCAATATTATGCGAAATTCTGAGATTTGAAGGCCAAATCACATATCGTGATACTACATGAAATAGTATCGAAATATTGGTAAAAATGAATATATTTACGTAATATCAAACTACATGAAAAACGTGAAAAAAGTCACGATTATACCAAATTTGAGGATTTTAACTTCGAATCATAATGCAAGGTTTCGTATTATTTAGATCCAAGAAAAGACATATGACAATGTTGTTTCCAATACAAATGATAAAAATCAATGTGTTTTCATTAGAATTAACTGAAATGTTCCTGATTTTCCGTTCATATTACCGATGGAAGATGTACACGTAAAACCGCTCTAATCCGGCTGAAACGTCGATATATGCAATAAAAACAGAACTTCTCCCCTTTTCAATATCTTACTCAGTATTTTAAAGAGAAACAAATAGATGATTGTAAATGAAGTATTTAAGGTTATAATCTAATCAATTATGTGTTTGCAGCATTTTTATTGTATATTTATTGAGTTAATACTAATAAACTGAAAATTAACCAAAACGTGGAAAAACGGCAAAATATTGCCTAATTCGATGATATTTTGATTAAATCACATAAAGGAAAAGGGAATGATAAACGTCAAAATATTGCTAAATTCGATGATTTCTCGTACGAAACAAAATGCAAGAAAACTTGCTTAAAATGCAATATTATGCGAAATTCTGAGATTTGAAGGCCAAATCACATATCGCGATACTACATGAAATAGTATCGAAATATTGGTAAAAATTAATATATTTACGTAATATCAAACTACATGAAAAACGTGAAAAAAGTCACGATTATACCAAATTTCAGGATTTTAACTTCGAATCATGAAGCGAGGTTTCGTACTATTTAGATCCATGAAAAGACATATGACAATGTTGTTTCAAATACAAATTATAAAAATCAATGTGTTTTCATTAGAATTAACTGAAATGTTCCTGATTTTCCGTTCATATTACCGATGGAAGATGTACACGTAAAACCGCTCTAATCCGGCTGAAACGTCGATATATGCAATAAAAACAGAACTTCTCCCCTTTTCAATATCTTACTCAGTATTTTAAAGAGAAACAAATAGATGATTGTAAATGAAGTATTTAAGGTTATAATCTAATCAATTATGTGTTTGCAGCATTTTTATTGTATATTTATTGAGTTAATACTAATAAACTGAAAATTAACCAAAACGTGGAAAAACGGCAAAATATTGCCTAATTCGATGATATTTTGATTAAATCACATAAAGGAAAAGGGAATGATAAACGTCAAAATATTGCTAAATTCGATGATTTCTCGTACGAAACAAAATGCAAGAAAACTTGCTTAAAATGCAATATTATGCGAAATTCTGAGATTTGAAGGCCAAATCACATATCGTGATACTACATGAAATAGTATCGAAATATTGGTAAAAATGAATATATTTACGTAATATCAAACTACATGAAAAACGTGAAAAAAGTCACGATTATACCAAATTTGAGGATTTTAACTTCGAATCATGAAGCGAGGTTTCGTACTATTTAGATCCATGAAAAGACATATGACAATGTTGTTTCAAATACAAATTATAAAAATCAATGTGTTTTCATTAGAATTAACTGAAATGTTCCTGATTTTCCGTTCATATTTCCGATGGAAGATGTACACGTAAAACCGCTCTAATCCGGCTGAAACGTCGATATATGCAATAAAAACAGAACTTCTCCCCTTTCCAATATCTTACTCAGTATTTTAAAGAGAAACAAATAGATGATTGAAAATGAAGTATTTAAGGTTATAATCTAATCAATTATGTGTTTGCATCATTTTTATTGTATATTTATTGAGTTAATACTAATAAACTGAAAATTCACAAAAACGTGGAAAAAACGGTAAAATATTGCCTAATTCGATGATATTTTGATTAAATCACATAAAGGAAAAGGGAATGATAAACGTCAAAATATTGCTAAATTCGATGATTTCTCGTACGAAACAAAATGCAAGAAAACTTGCTTAAAATGCAATATTATGCGAAATTCTGAGATTTGAAGGCCAAATCACATATCGTGATACTACATGAAATAGTATCGAAATATTAGTAAAAATGAATATATTTACGTAATATCAAACTACATGAAAAACGTGAAAAAAGTCACGATTATTCCAAATTTGAGGATTTTAACTTCGAATCATAATGCAAGGTTTCGTATTATTTAGATCCAAGAAAAGACATATGACAATGTTGTTTCCAATACAAATGATAAAAATCAATGTGTTTTCATTAGAATTAACTGAAATGTTCCTGATTTTCCGTTCATATTACCGATGGAAGATGTACACGTAAAACCGCTCTAATCCGGCTGAAACGTCGATATATGCAATAAAAACAGAACTTCTCCCCTTTTCAATATCTTACTCAGTATTTTAAAGAGAAACAAATAGATGATTGTAAATGAAGTATTTAAGGTTATAATCTAATCAATTATGTGTTTGCAGCATTTTTATTGTATATTTATTGAGTTAATACTAATAAACTGAAAATTAACCAAAACGTGGAAAAACGGCAAAATATTGCCTAATTCGATGATATTTTGATTAAATCACATAAAGGAAAAGGGAATGATAAACGTCAAAATATTGCTAAATTCGATGATTTCTCGTACGAAACAAAATGCAAGAAAACTTGCTTAAAATGCAATATTATGCGAAATTCTGAGATTTGAAGGCCAAATCACATATCGTGATACTACATGAAATAGTATCGAAATATTGGTAAAAATGAATATATTTACGTAATATCAAACTACATGAAAAACGTGAAAAAAGTCACGATTATTCCAAATTTGAGGATTTTAACTTCGAATCATAATGCAAGGTTTCGTATTATTTAGATCCAAGAAAAGACATATGACAATGTTGTTTCCAATACAAATGATAAAAATCAATGTGTTTTCATTAGAATTAACTGAAATGTTCCTGATTTTCCGTTCATATTACCGATGGAAGATGTACACGTAAAACCGCTCTAATCCGGCTGAAACGTCGATATATGCAATAAAAACAGAACTTCTCCCCTTTTCAATATCTTACTCAGTATTTTAAAGAGAAACAAATAGATGATTGTAAATGAAGTATTTAAGGTTATAATCTAATCAATTATGTGTTTGCAGCATTTTTATTGTATATTTATTGAGTTAATACTAATAAACTGAAAATTAACCAAAACGTGGAAAAACGGCAAAATATTGCCTAATTCGATGATATTTTGATTAAATCACATAAAGGAAAAGGGAATGATAAACGTCAAAATATTGCTAAATTCGATGATTTCTCGTACGAAACAAAATGCAAGAAAACTTGCTTAAAATGCAATATTATGCGAAATTCTGAGATTTGAAGGCCAAATCACATACGTGATACTACATGAAATAGTATCGAAATATTGGTAAAAATGAATATATTTACGTAATATCAAACTACATGAAAAACGTGAAAAAAGTCACGATTATACCAAATTTGAGGATTTTAACTTCGAATCATGAAGCGAGGTTTCGTACTATTTAGATCCATGAAAAGACATATGACAATGTTGTTTCCAATACAAATGACAAAAATCATGTGTTTTCATTAAAATTAACTAAAATGTTCCTGATTTTCCGTTTATATTACCGATGGAAGATGTACACGTAAAATCGCTCTAATCCGGCTGAAACGTCGATATATGCAATAAAAACAGAACTTCTCCCCTTTCCAATATCTTACTCAGTATTTTAAAGAGAAACAAATAGATGATTGAAAATGAAGTATTTAAGGTTATAATCTAATCAATTATGTGTTTGCATCATTTTTATTGTATATTTATTGAGTTAATACTAATAAACTGAAAATTCACAAAAACGTGGAAAAACGGTAAAATATTGCCTAATTCGATGATATTTTGATTAAATCACATAAAGGAAAAGGGAATGATAAACGTCAAAATATTGCTAAATTCGATGATTTCTCGTACGAAACAAAATGCAAGAAAACTTGCTTAAAACGCAATATTATGCGAAATTCTGAGATTTGAAGGCCAAATCACATATCGTGATACTACATGAAATAGTATCGAAATATTGGTAAAAATGAATATATTTACGTAATATCAAACTACATGAAAAACGTGAAAAAAGTCACGATTATACCAAATTTGAGGATTTTAACTTCGAATCATAATGCAAGGTTTCGTATTATTTAGATCCAAGAAAAGACATATGACAATGTTGTTTCCAATACAAATGATAAAAATCAATGTGTTTTCATTAGAATTAACTGAAATGTTCCTGATTTTCCGTTCATATTACCGATGGAAGATGTACACGTAAAACCGCTCTAATCCGGCTGAAACGTCGATATATGCAATAAAAACAGAACTTCTCCCCTTTTCAATATCTTACTCAGTATTTTAAAGAGAAACAAATAGATGATTGTAAATGAAGTATTTAAGGTTATAATCTAATCAATTATGTGTTTGCAGCATTTTTATTGTATATTTATTGAGTTAATACTAATAAACTGAAAATTAACCAAAACGTGGAAAAACGGCAAAATATTGCCTAATTCGATGATATTTTGATTAAATCACATAAAGGAAAAGGGAATGATAAACGTCAAAATATTGCTAAATTCGATGATTTCTCGTACGAAACAAAATGCAAGAAAACTTGCTTAAAATGCAATATTATGCGAAATTCTGAGATTTGAAGGCCAAATCACATATCGCGATACTACATGAAATAGTATCGAAATATTGGTAAAAATGAATATATTTACGTAATATCAAACTACATGAAAAACGTGAAAAAAGTCACGATTATACCAAATTTGAGGATTTTAACTTCGAATCATGAAGCGAGGTTTCGTACTATTTAGATCCATGAAAAGACATATGACAATGTTGTTTCAAATACAAATTATAAAAATCAATGTGTTTTCATTAGAATTAACTAAAATGTTCCTGATTATCCGTTTATATTACCGATGGAAGATATTCACGTAAAACCGCTCTAATCCGGCTGAAACGTCGATATATGCAATAAAAACAGAACTTCTCCCCTTTTCAATATCTTACTCAGTATTTTAAAGAGAAACAAATAGATGATTGAAAATGAAGTATTTAAGGTTATAATCTAAGCAATTATGTGTTTGCATCATTTTTATTGTATATTTATTGAGTTAATACTAATAAACTGAAAATTCACAAAAACGTGGAAAAACGGCAAAATATTGCCTAATTCGATGATATTTTGATTAAATCACATAAAGGAAAAGGGAATGATAAACGTCAAAATATTGCTAAATTCGATGATTTCTCGTACGAAACAAAATGAAAGAAAACTTGCTTAAAATGCAATATTATGCGAAATTCTGAGATTTGAAGGCCAAATCACATATCGTGATACTACATGAAATAGTATCGAAATATTGGTAAAAATGAATATATTTACGTAATATCAAACTACATGAAAAACGTTAAAAAAGTCACGATTATACCAAATTTGAGGATTTTAACTTCGAATTATAAAGCGAGGTTTCGTACTATTTAGATCCATGAAAAGACATATGACAATGTTGTTTCCAATACAAATTATAAAAATAAATGTGTTTTCATTAGAATTAACTAAAATGTTCCTGATTTTCCGTTTATATTACCGATGGAAGATATTCACGTAAAACCGCTCTAATCCGGCTGAAACGTCGATATATGCAATAAAAACAGAACTTCTTCCCTTTTCAATATCTTACTCAGTATTTTAAAGAGAAACAAATAGATGATTGAAAATGAAGCATTTAAGGTTATAATCTAATCAATTATGTGTTTGCAGCATTTTTATTGTATATTTATTGAGTTAATACTAATAAACTGAAAATTCACCAAAACGTGGAAAAACGGCAAAATATTGCCTAATTCGATGATATTTTGATTAAATCACATAAAGGAAAAGGGAATGATAAACGTCAAAATATTGCTAAATTCGATGATTTCTCGTACGAAACAAAATGCAAGAAAACTTGCTTAAAATGCAATATTAGGCGAAATTCTGAGATTTGAAGGCCAAATTACATATCGTGATACTACATGAAATAGTATCGAAATATTGGTATAAATGAATATATTTACGTAATATCAAACTACATGAAAAACGTGAAAAAAGTCACGATTATACCAAATTTGAGGATTTTAACGTCGAATCATAATGCAAGGTTTCGTATTATTTAGATCCAAGACAAGACATATGACAATGTTGTTTCCAATACAAATGATAAAAATCAATGTGTTTTCATTAGAATTAACTGAAATATTCCTGATTTTCCGTTCATATTACCGATGGAAGATGTACAAGTAAAACCGCTCTAATCCGGCTGAAACGTCGATATATGCAATAAAAACAGAACTTCTCCCCTTTTCAATATCTTACTCAGTATTTTAAAGAGAAACAAATAGATGATTGAAAATGAAGTATTTAAGGTTACAATCTAATCAATTATGTGTTTGCATTATTTTTATTGTATATTTATTGAATCAATACTAATAAACTGAAAATTCACAAAAACGTGGAAAAATGGCAAAATATTGCATAATTCGATGATATTTTGATTAAATCACATAAAGGAAAAGGGAATGATTAACGTCAAAATATTGCTAAATTCGATGATTTCTCGTACGAAACAAAATGCAAGAAAACTTGCTTAAAATGCAATATTATGCGAAATTCTGAGATTTGAAGGCCAAATCACATATCGTGATACTACATGAAATAGTATCGAAATATTGGTAAAAATGAATATATATACGTAATATCAAACTACATGAAAAACGTGAAAAAAGTCACTATTATAAAAAATTTGAGGATTTTAACTTCGAATCATAAAGCGAGGTTTCGTACTATTTAGATCCATGAAAAGACATATGACGATGTTGTTTCCAATACAAATTATAAAAATCAATGTGTTTTCATTAGAATTAACTAAAATGTTCCTGATTTTCCGTTTATATTACCGATGGAAGATGTACACGCAAAACCGCTCTATTCCGGCTGAAACGTCGATATATGCAATAAAAACCGAACTTCTCCCCTTTTCAATATCTTACTCAGTATTTTAACGAGAAACAAATAGATGATTGAAAATGAAGTATTTAAGGTTACTATCTAATCAATTATGTGTTTGCATCATTTTTATTGTATATTTAATGAATTAATACTAATAAACTGAAAATTCACAAAAACGTGGAAAAACGGCAAAATATTGCCTAATTCGATGATATTTTGATTAAATCACATAAAGGAAAAGGGAATGATAAACGTCAAAATATTGCTAAATTCGATGATTTCTCGTACGAAACAAAATGCAAGAAAACTTGCTTAAAATGCAATATTATGCG
This sequence comes from Procambarus clarkii, assembly GCF_040958095.1. Lineage (NCBI taxonomy): Eukaryota > Metazoa > Arthropoda > Malacostraca > Decapoda > Cambaridae > Procambarus > Procambarus clarkii. The sequence goes on from NW_027189453.1 coordinate 86,359, forward strand.
AAATTCTGAGATTTGAAGGCCAAATTACATATCGTGATACTACATGAAATAGTATCGAAATATTGGTATAAATGAATATCTTTACGTAATATCAAACTACATGAAAAACGTGAAAAAAGTCACGATTATACCAAATTTGAGGATTTTAACTTCGAATCATAATGCAAGGTTTCGTATTATTTAGATCCAAGACAAGACATATGACAATGTTGTTTCCAATACAAATGATAAAAATCAATGTGTTTTCATTAGAATTTACTGAAATGTTCCTGATTTTCCGTTCATATTACCGATGGAAGATGTACAAGTAAAACCGCTCTAATCCGGCTGAAACGTCGATATATGCAATAAAAACAGAACTTCTCCCCTTTTTAATATCTTACTCGGTATTTTAAAGAGAAACAAATAGATGATTGAAAATGAAGTATTTAAGGTTACAATCTAATCAATTATGTGTTTGCATCATTTTTATTGTATATTTATTGAGTCAATACTAATAAACTGAAAATTCACAAAAACGTGGAAAAACGGCAAAATATTGCATAATTCGATGATATTTTGATTAAATCACATAAAGGAAAAGGGAATGATAAACGTCAAAATATTGCTAAATTCGATGATTTCTCGTACGAAACAAAATGCAAGAAAACTTGCTTAAAATGCAATATTATGCGAAATTCTGAGATTTGAAGGCCAAATCACATATCGTGATACTACATGAAATAGTATCGAAATATTGGTAAAAATGAATATATTTACGTAATATCAAACTACATGAAAAACGTGAAAAAAGTCACGATTATACCAAATTTGAGGATTTTAACTTCGAATCATAATGCAAGGTTTCGTATTATTTAGATCCAAGAAAAGACATATGACAATGTTGTTTCCAATACAAATGATAAAAATCAATGTGTTTTCATTAGAATTAACTGAAATGTTCCTGATTTTCCGTTCATATTACCGATGGAAGATGTGCACGTAAAACCGCTCTAATCCGGCTGAAACGTCGATATATGCAATAAAAACAGAACTTCTCCCCTTTTCAATATCTTACTCAGTATTTTAAAGAGAAACAAATAGATGATTGTAAATGAAGTATTTAAGGTTATAATCTAATCAATTATGTGTTTGCAGCATTTTTATTGTATATTTATTGAGTTAATACTAATAAACTGAAAATTAACCAAAACGTGGAAAAACGGCAAAATATTGCCTAATTCGATGATATTTTGATTAAATCACATAAAGGAAAAGGGAATGATAAACGTCAAAATATTGCTAAATTCGATGATTTCTCGTACGAAACAAAATGCAAGAAAACTTGCTTAAAATGCAATATTATGCGAAATTCTGAGATTTGAAGGCCAAATCACATATCGCGATACTACATGAAATAGTATCGAAATATTGGTAAAAATGAATATATTTACGTAATATCAAACTACATGAAAAACGTGAAAAAAGTCACGATTATACCAAATTTGAGGATTTTAACTTCGAATCATGAAGCGAGGTTTCGTACTATTTAGATCCATGAAAAGACATATGACAATGTTGTTTCAAATACAAATTATAAAAATCAATGTGTTTTCATTAGAATTAACTAAAATGTTCCTGATTTTCCGTTTATATTACCGATGGAAGATATTCACGTAAAACCGCTCTAATCCGGCTGAAACGTCGATATATGCAATAAAAACAGAACTTCTCCCCTTTTCAATATCTTACTCAGTATTTTAAAGAGAAACAAATAGATGATTGAAAATGAAGTATTTAAGGTTATAATCTAATCAATTATGTGTTTGCATCATTTTTATTGTATATTTATTGAGTTAATACTAATAAACTGAAAATTCACAAAAACGTGGAAAAACGGCAAAATATTGCCTAATTCGATGATATTTTGATTAAATCACATAAAGGAAAAGGGAATGATAAACGTCAAAATATTGCTAAATTCGATGATTTCTCGTACGAAACAAAATGCAAGAAAACTTGCTTAAAATGCAATATTATGCGAAATTCTGAGATTTGAAGGCCAAATCACATATCGCGATACTACATGAAATAGTATCGAAATATTGGTAAAATGAATATATTTACGTAATATCAAACTACATGAAAAACGTGAAAAAAGTCACGATTATACCAAATTTGAGGATTTTAACTTCGAATCATGAAGCGAGGTTTCGTACTATTTAGATCCATGAAAAGACATATGACAATGTTGTTTCAAATACAAATTATAAAAATCAATGTGTTTTCATTAGAATTAACTAAAATGTTCCTGATTTTCCGTTTATATTACCGATGGAAGATATTCACGTAAAACCGCTCTAATCCGGCTGAAACGTCGATATATGCAATAAAAACAGAACTTCTCCCCTTTTCAATATCTTACTCAGTATTTTAAAGAGAAACAAATAGATGATTGAAAATGAAGTATTTAAGGTTATAATCTAATCAATTATGTGTTTGCATCATTTTTATTGTATATTTATTGAGTTAATACTAATAAACTGAAAATTCACAAAAACGTGGAAAAACGGCAAAATATTGCCTAATTCGATGATATTTTGATTAAATCACATAAAGGAAAAGGGAATGATAAACGTCAAAATATTGCTAAATTCGATGATTTCTCGTACGAAACAAAATGCAAGAAAACTTGCTTAAAATGCAATATTATGCGAAATTCTGAGATTTTAAGGCCAAATCACATATCGTGATACTACATGAAATAGTATCGAAATATTGGTAAAAATGAATATATTTACGTAATATCAAACTACATGAAAAACGTTAAAAAAGTCACGATTATACCAAATTTGAGGATTTTAACTTCGAATCATAAAGCGAGGTTTCGTACTATTTAGATCCATGAAAAGACATATGACAATGTTGTTTCCAATACAAATTATAAAAATAAATGTGTTTTCATTAGAATTAACTAAAATGTTCCTGATTTTCCGTTTATATTACCGATGGAAGATATTCACGTAAAACCGCTCTAATCCGGCTGAAACGTCGATATATGCAATAAAAACAGAACTTCTCCCCTTTTCAATATCTTACTCAGTATTTTAAAGAGAAACAAATAGATGATTGAAAATGAAGTATTTAAGGTTATAATCTAATCAATTATGTGTTTGCAGCATTTTTATTGTATATTTATTGAGTTAATACTAATAAACTGAAAATTCACCAAAACGTGGAAAAACGGCAAAATATTGCCTAATTCGATGATATTTTGATTAAATCACATAAAGGAAAAGGGAATGATAAACGTCAAAATATTGCTAAATTCGATGATTTCTCGTACGAAACAAAATGCAAGAAAACTTGCTTAAAATGCAATATTAGGCGAAATTCTGAGATTTGAAGGCCAAATTACATATCGTGATACTACATGAAATAGTATCGAAATATTGGTATAAATGAATATATTTACGTAATATCAAACTACATGAAAAACGTGAAAAAAGTCACGATTATACCAAATTTGAGGATTTTAACGTCGAATCATAATGCAAGGTTTCGTATTATTTAGATCCAAGACAAGACATATGACAATGTTGTTTCCAATACAAATGATAAAAATCAATGTGTTTTCATTAGAATTAACTGAAATGTTCCTGATTTTCCGTTCATATTACCGATGGAAGATGTCCAAGTAAAACCGCTCTAATCCGGCTGAAACGTCGATATATGCAATAAAAACAGAACTTCTCCCCTTTTCAATATCTTACTCAGTATTTTAAAGAGAAACAAATAGATGATTGAAAATGAAGTATTTAAGGTTACAATCTAATCAATTATGTGTTTGCATTTTTTTTATTGTATATTTATTGAATCAATACTAATAAACTGAAAATTCACAAAAACGTGGAAAAATGGCAAAATATTGCATAATTCGATGATATTTTGATTAAATCACATAAAGGAAAAGGGAATGATTAACGTCAAAATATTGCTAAATTCGATGATTTCTCGTACGAAACAAAATGCAAGAAAACTTGCTTAAAATGCAATATTATGCGAAATTCTGAGATTTGAAGGCCAAATCACATATCGTGATACTACATGAAATAGTATCGAAATATTGGTAAAAATGAATATATTTACGTAATATCAAACTACATGAAAAACGTGAAAAAAGTCACTATTATAAAAAATTTGAGGATTTTAACTTCGAATCATAAAGCGAGGTTTCGTACTATTTAGATCCATGAAAAGACATATGACGATGTTGTTTCCAATACAAATTATAAAAATCAATGTGTTTTCATTAGAATTAACTAAAATGTTCCTGATTTTCCGTTTATATTACCGATGGAAGATGTACACGCAAAACCGCTCTATTCCGGCTGAAACGTCGATATATGCAATAAAAACCGAACTTCTCCCCTTTTCAATATCTTACTCAGTATTTTAACGAGAAACAAATAGATGATTGAAAATGAAGTATTTAAGGTTACTATCTAATCAATTATGTGTTTGCATCATTTTTATTGTATATTCAATGAATTAATACTAATAAACTGAAAATTCACAAAAACGTGGAAAAACGGCAAAATATTGCCTAATTCGATGATATTTTGATTAAATCACATAAAGGAAAAGGGAATGATAAACGTCAAAATATTGCTAAATTCGATGATTTCTCGTACGAAACAAAATGCAAGAAAACTTGCTTAAAATGCAATATTATGCGAAATTCTGAGATTTGAAGGCCAAATTACATATCGTGATACTACATGAAATAGTATCGAAATATTGGTATATATGAATATCTTTACGTAATATCAAACTACATGAAAAACGTGAAAAAAGTCACGATTATACCAAATTTGAGGATTTTAACTTCGAATCATAATGCAAGGTTTCGTATTATTTAGATCCAAGACAAGACATATGACAATGTTGTTTCCAATACAAATGATAAAAATCAATGTGTTTTCATTAGAATTTACTGAAATGTTCCTGATTTTTCCGTTCATATTACCGATGGAAGATGTACAAGTAAAACCGCTCTAATCCGGCTGAAACGTCGATATATGCAATAAAAACAGAACTTCTCCCCTTTTTAATATCTTACTCAGTATTTTAAAGAGAAACAAATAGATGATTGAAAATGAAGTATTTAAAGTTACAATCTAATCAATTATGTGTTTGCATCATTTATATTGTATATTTATTGAGTCAATACTAATAAACTGAAAATTCACAAAAACGTGGAAAACGGCAAAATATTGCATAATTCGATGATATTTTGATTAAATCACATAAAGGAAAAGGGAATGATAAACGTCAAAATATTGCTAAATTCGATGATTTCTCGTACGAAACAAAATGCAAGAAAACTTGCTTAAAATGCAATATTATGCGAAATTCTGAGATTTGAAGGCCAAATCACATATCGTGATACTACATGAAATAGTATCGAAATATTGGTAAAAATGAATATATTTACGTAATATCAAACTACATGAAAAACGTGAAAAAAGTCACGATTATACCAAATTTGAGGATTTTAACTTCGAATCATAATGCAGAGGTTTCGTATTATTTAGATCCAAGAAAAGACATATGACAATGTTGTTTCCAATACAAATGATAAAAATCAATGTGTTTTCATTAGAATTAACTGAAATGTTCCTGATTTTCCGTTCATATTACCGATGGAAGATGTACACGTAAAACCGCTCTAATCCGGCTGAAACGTCGATATATGCAATAAAAACAGAACTTCTCCCCTTTTCAATATCTTACTCAGTATTTTAAAGAGAAACAAATAGATGATTGTAAATGAAGTATTTAAGGTTATAATCTAATCAATTATGTGTTTGCAGCATTTTTATTGTATATTTATTGAGTTAATACTAATAAACTGAAAATTAACCAAAACGTGGAAAAACGGCAAAATATTGCCTAATTCGATGATATTTTGATTAAATCACATAAAGGAAAAGGGAATGATAAACGTCAAAATATTGCTAAATTCGATGATTTCTCGTACGAAACAAAATGCAAGAAAACTTGCTTAAAATGCAATATTATGCGAAATTCTGAGATTTTAAGGGCCAAAATCACATATCGTGATACTACATGAAATAGTATCGAAATATTGGTAAAAAATGAATATATTTACGTAATATCAAACTACATGAAAAACGTTAAAAAAGTCACGATTATACCAAATTTGAGGATTTAACTTCGAATCATAAGCGAGGTTTCGTACTATTTAGATCCATGAAAAGACATATGACAATGTTGTTTCCAATACAAATTATAAAAATAAATGTGTTTTCATTAGAATTAACTAAAATGTTCCTGATTTTCGTTTATATTACCGATGGAAGATAGTCACGTAAAACCGCTCTAATCCGGCTGAAACGTCGATATATGCAATAAAAACAGAACTTCTCCCCTTTTCAATATCTTACTCAGTATTTTAAAGAGAAACAAATAGATGATTGAAAATGAAGTATTTAAGGTTATAATCTAATCAATTATGTGTTTGCAGCATTTTTATTGTATATTTATTGAGTTAATACTAATAAACTGAAAATTCACCAAAACGTGGAAAAACGGCCAAATATTGCCTAATTCGATGATATTTGATTAAATCACATAAAGGAAAAGGGAATGATAAACGTCAAAATATTGCTAAATTCGATGATTCTCGTACGAAACAAAATGCAAGAAAACTTGCTTAAAATGCAATATTAGGCGAAATTCTGAGATTTGAAGGCCAAATTACATATCCGTGATACTACATGAAATAGTATCGAAATATTGGTATAAATGAATATATTTACGTAATATCAAACTACATGAAAAACGTGAAAAAAAGTCACGATTATACCAAATTTGAGGATTTTAACGTCGAATCATAATGCAAGGTTTCGTACTATTTAGATCCAATGACAAGACATATGACAATGTTGTTTCCAATACAAATGATAAAAATCAATGTGTTTTCATTAGAATTAACTGAAATGTTCCTGATTTTCCGTTCATATTACCGATGGAAGATAGTCCAAGTAAAACCGCTCTAATCCGGCTGAAACGTCGATATATGCAATAAAACAGAACTTCTCCCCTTTTCAATATCTTACTCAGTATTTTAAAGAGAAACAAATAGATGATTGAAAATGAAGTATTTAAGGTTACAATCTAATCAATTATGTGTTTGCATTATTTTTATTGTATATTTATTTGAATCAATACTAATAAACTGAAAATTCACAAAAACGGGGAAAAACTGGCAAAATATTGCATAATTCGATGATATTTTGATTAAATCACATAAAGGAAAAGGGAATGATAAACGTCAAAATATTGCTAAATTCGATGATTTCTCGTACGAAACAAAATGCAAGAAAACTTGCTTAAATGCAATATTATGCGAAATTCTGAGATTTGAAGGCCAAATCACATATCGTGATACTACATGAAATAGTATCGAAATATTGGTAAAATGAATATATTTACGTAATATCAAACTACATGAAAAACGTGAAAAAAGTCACTATTATAACAAATTTGAGGATTTTAACTTCGAATCATAAAGCGAGGTTTCGTACTATTTAGATCCATGAAAAGACATATGACGATGTTGTTTCCAATACAAATTATAAAAATCAATGTGTTTTCATTAGAATTAACTAAAATGTTCCTGATTTTCCGTTTATATTACCGATGGAAGATGTACACGCAAAACCGCTCTAATCCGGCTGAAACGTCGATATATGCAATAAAAACCGAACTTCTCCCTTTTCAATATCTTACTCAGTATTTTAACGAGAAACAAATAGATGATTGAAAATGAAGTATTTAAGGTTACTATCTAATCAATTATGTGGTTTGCATCATTTTATTGTATATTCAATTGAATTAATACTAATAAACTGAAAATTCACAAAACGTGGAAAAAACGGCAAAATATTGCCTAATTCGATGATATTTTGATTAAATCACATAAAGGAAAAAGGGAATGATAAACGTCAAAATATTGCTAATTCGATGATTTCTCGTACGAAACAAAATGCAAGAAAACTTGCTTAAAATGCAATATTATGCGAAATTCTGAGATTTGAAGGCCAAATTACATATCGTGATACTACATGAAATAGTATCGAAATATTGGTATAATATGAATATCTTTACGTAATATCAAACTACATGAAAAACGTGAAAAAAGTCACGATTATACCAAAATTTGAGGAATTTTAACTTCGAATCATAAATGCAAGGTTTCGTATTATTTAGATCCAAGACAAGACATATGACAATGTTGTTTTCCAATACAAATGATAAAAATCAATGTGTTTTCATTAGAATTTACTGAAATGTTCCTGATTTTCCGTTCATATTACCGATGGAAGATGTACAAGTAAAACCGCTCTAATCCGGCTGGAAACGTCGATATATGCAATAAAAACAGAACTTCTCCCCTTTTTCAATATCTTACTCAGTATTTTAAAGAGAAACAAATAGATGATTGAAAATGAAGTATTTAAGTTATCAATCTAATCAATTATGTGTTTGCATCATTTTTATTGTATATTTATTGAGTTCAATACTAATAAACTGAAAATTCACAAAACGTGGAAAAACGGCAAAATATTGCCTAATTCGATGATATTTTGATTAAATCACATAAAGGAAAAGGGAATGATAAACGTCAAAATATTGCTAAATTCGATGATTTCTCGTACGAAACAAAATGCAAGAAAACTTTCTTAAAATGCAATATTATGCGAAATTCTGAGATTTGAAGGCCAAATCACATATCGTGATACTACATGAAATAGTATCGAAATATTGGTAAAAATGAATATATTTACGTAATATCAAACTACATGAAAAACGTGAAAAAAGTCACGATTATACCAAATTTGAGGATTTTAACTTCGAATCATAATGCAAGGTTTCGTATTATTTAGATCCAAGAAAAGACATATGACAATGTTGTTTCCAATACAAATGATAAAAATCAATGTGTTTTCATTAGAATTTAACTGAAATGTTCCTGATTTTCCGTTCATATTACCGATGGAAGATGTACACGTAAAACCGCTCTAATCCGGCTGAAACGTCGATATATGCAATAAAAACAGAACTTCTCCCCTTTTCAATATCTTACTCAGTATTTTAAAGAGAAACAAATAGATGATTGTAAATGAAGTATTTAAGGTTATAATCTAATCAATTATGTGTTTGCAGCATTTTTATTGTATATTTATTGAGTTAATACTAATAAACTGAAAATTCACCAAAACGTGGAAAAACGGCAAAATATTGCCTAATTCGATGATATTTTGATTAAATCACATAAAGGAAAAGGGAATGATAAACGTCAAAATATTGCTAAATTCGATGATTTCTCGTACGAAACAAAATGCAAGAAAACTTGCTTAAAATGCAATATTATGCGAAATTCTGAGATTTGAAGGCCAAATCACATATCGCGATACTACATGAAATAGTATCGAAATATTGGTAAAAATGAATATATTTACGTAATATCAAACTACATGAAAAACGTGAAAAAAGTCACGATTATACCATATTTGAGGATTTTAACTTCGAATCATGAAGCGAGGGTTTCGTACTATTTAGATCCATGAAAAGACATATGACAATGTTGTTTCAAATACAAATTATAAAAATCAATGTGTTTTCATTAGAATTAACTAAAATGTTCCTGATTTTCCGTTTATATTACCGATGGAAGATAGTACACGTAAAACCGCTCTAATCCGGCTGAAACGTCGATATATGCAATAAAAACAGAACTTCTCCCCTTTTCAATATCTTACTCAGTATTTTAAAGAGAAACAAATAGATGATTGAAAATGAAGTATTTAAGGTTATAATCTAATCAATTATGTGTTTGCATCATTTTTATTGTATATTTATTGAGTTAATACTAATAAACTGAAAATTCACAAAAACGTGGAAAAACGGCAAAATATTGCCTAATTCGATGATATTTTGATTAAATCACATAAAGGAAAAGGGAATGATAAACGTCAAAATATTGCTAAATTCGATGATTTCTCGTACGAAACAAAATGCAAGAAAACTTGCTTAAAATGCAATATTATGCGAAATTCTGAGATTTGAAGGCCAAATCACATATCGTGATACTACATGAAATAGTATCGAAATATTGGTAAAAATGAATATATTTACGTAATATCAAACTACATGAAAAACGTGAAAAAAGTCACGATTATACCAAATTTGAGGATTTTAACTTCGAATCATAATGCGAGGTTTCGTACTATTTAGATCCAATGAAAAGACATATGACAATGTTGTTTCCAATACAAATTATAAAAATCAATGTGTTTTCATTAGAATTAACTAAATGTTCCTGATTTTCCGTTTCATATTACCGATGGAAGATGTACACGTAAAACCGCTCTAATCCGGCTGAAACGTCGATATATGCAATAAAAACAGAACTTCTCCCCTTTTCAATATCTTACTCAGTATTTTAAAGAGAAACAAATAGATGATTGAAATGAAGTATTTAAGGTTATAATCTAATCAATTATGTGTTTGCAGCATTTTTATTGTATATTTATTGAGTTAATACTAATAAACTGAAAATTCACCAAAACGTGGAAAAACGGCAAAATATTGCCTAATTCGATGATATTTTGATTAAATCACATAAAGGAAAAGGGAATGATAAACGTCAAAATATTGCTAAATTCGATGATTTCTCGTACGAAACAAAATGCAAGAAAACTTGCTTAAAATGCAATATTATGCGAAATTCTGAGATTTGAAGGCCAAATCACATATCGTGATACTACATGAAATAGTATCGAAATATTGGTAAAAATGAATATATTTACGTAATATCAAACTACATGAAAAACGTGAAAAAAGTCACGATTATACCAAATTTGAGGATTTTAACTTCGAATCATAATGCAAGGTTTCGTATTATTTAGATCCAATGAAAAGACATATGACAATGTTGTTTCCAATACAAATGATAAAAATCAATGTGTTTTCATTAGAATTAACTGAAATGTTCCTGATTTTCCGTTCATATTACCGATGGAAGATGTACACGTAAAACCGCTCTAATCCGGCTGAAACGTCGATATATGCAATAAAAACAGAACTTCTCCCCTTTTCAATATCTTACTCAGTATTTTAAAGAGAAACAAATAGATGATTGAAAATGAAGTATTTAAGGTTATAATCTAATCAATTATGTGTTTGCATCATTTTTATTGTATATTTATTGAGTTAATACTAATAAACTGAAAATTCACAAAAACGTGGAAAAACGGCAAAATATTGCTAATTCGATGATATTTTGATTAAATCACATAAAGGAAAAGGGAATGATAAACGTCAAAATATTGCTAAATTCGATGATTTCTCGTACGAAACAAAATGCAAGAAAACTTGCTTAAAATGCAATATTATGCGAAATTCTGAGATTTGAAGGCCAAATCACATATCGTGATACTACATGAAATAGTATCGAAATATTGGTAAAAATGAATATATTTACGTAATATCAAACTACATGAAAAACGTGAAAAAAGTCACGATTATACCAAATTTGAAGATTTTAACTTCGAATCATAAAGCGAGGTTTCGTACTATTTAGATCCATGAAAAGACATATGACAATGTTGTTTCCAATACAAATTATAAAAATAAATGTGTTTTCATTAGAATTAACTAAAATGTTCCTGATTTTCCGTTTATATTACCGATGGAAGATATTCACGTAAAACCGCTCTAATCCGGCTGAAACGTCGATATATGCAATAAAAACAGAACTTCTCCCCTTTTCAATATCTTACTCAGTATTTTAAAGAGAAACAAATAGATGATTGAAAATGAAGTATTTAAGGTTATAATCTAATCAATTATGTGTTTGCAGCATTTTTATTGTATATTTATTGAGTTAATACTAATAAACTGAAAATTCACCAAAACGTGGAAAAACGGCAAAATATTGCCTAATTCGATGATATTTTGATTAAATCACATAAAGGAAAAGGGAATGATAAACGTCAAAATATTGCTAAATTCGATGATTTCTCGTACGAAACAAAATGCAAGAAAACTTGCTTAAAATGCAATATTAGGCGAAATTCTGAGATTTGAAGGCCAAATTACATATCGTGATACTACATGAAATAGTATCGAAATATTGGTATAAATGAATATATTTACGTAATATCAAACTACATGAAAAACGTGAAAAAAGTCACGATTATACCAAATTTGAGGATTTTAACGTCGAATCATAATGCAAGGTTTCGTATTATTTAGATCCAAGACAAGACATATGACAATGTTGTTTCCAATACAAATGATAAAAATCAATGTGTTTTCATTAGAATTAACTGAAATGTTCCTGATTTTCCGTTCATATTACCGATGGAAGATGTACAAGTAAAACCGCTCTAATCCGGCTGAAACGTCGATATATGCAATAAAAACAGAACTTCTCCCCTTTTCAATATCTTACTCAGTATTTTAAAGAGAAACAAATAGATGATTGAAAATGAAGTATTTAAGGTTACAATCTAATCAATTATGTGTTTGCATTATTTTTATTGTATATTTATTGAATCAATACTAATAAACTGAAAATTCACAAAAACGTGGAAAAATGGCAAAATATTGCATAATTCGATGATATTTTGATTAAATCACATAAAGGAAAAGGGAATGATAAACGTCAAAATATTGCTAAATTCGATGATTTCTCGTACGAAACAAAATGCAAGAAAACTTGCTTAAAATGCAATATTATGCGAAATTCTGAGATTTGAAGGCCAAATCACATATCGTGATACTACATGAAATAGTATCGAAATATTGGTAAAAATGAATATATTTACGTAATATCAAACTACATGAAAAACGTGAAAAAAGTCACTATTATAAAAATTTGAGGATTTTAACTTCGAATCATAAGCGAGGTTTCGTACTATTTAGATCCATGAAAAGACATATGACGATGTTGTTTCCAATACAAATTATAAAAATCAATGTGTTTTCATTAGAATTAACTAAATGTTCCTGATTTTCCGTTTATATTACCGATGGAAGATGTACACGCAAAACCGCTCTATTCCGGCTGAAACGTCGATATATGCAATAAAAACCGAACTTCTCCCCTTTTCAATATCTTACTCAGTATTTTAACGAGAAACAAATAGATGATTGAAAATGAAGTATTTAAGGTTACTATCTAATCAATTATGTGTTTGCATCATTTTTATTGTATATTTAATGAATTAATACTAATAAACTGAAAATTCACAAAAACGTGGAAAAACGGCAAAATATTGCCTAATTCGATGATATTTTGATTAAATCACATAAAGGAAAAGGGAATGATAAACGTCAAAATATTGCTAAATTCGATGATTTCTCGTACGAAACAAAATGCAAGAAAACTTGCTTAAAATGCAATATTATGCGAAATTCTGAGATTTGAAGGCCAAATTACATATCGTGATACTACATGAAATAGTATCGAAATATTGGTATAAATGAATATCTTTACGTAATATCAAACTACATGAAAAACGTGAAAAAAGTCACGATTATACCAAATTTGAGGATTTTAACTTCGAATCATAATGCAAGGTTTCGTATTATTTAGATCCAAGACAAGACATATGACAATGTTGTTTCCAATACAAATGATAAAAATCAATGTGTTTTCATTAGAATTTACTGAAAATGTTCCTGATTTTCCGTTCATATTACCGATGGAAGATGTACAAGTAAAACCGCTCTAATCCGGCTGAAACGTCGATATATGCAATAAAAACAGAACTTCTCCCCTTTTCCAATATCTTACTCAGTATTTTAAAGAGAAACAAATAGATGATTGAAAATGAAGTATTTAAGGTTACTAATCTAATCAATTATGTGTTTGCATCATTTTTATTGTATATTTATTGAGTTAATACTAATAAACTGAAAATTCACAAAAACGTGGAAAAACGGCAAAATATTGCCTAATTCGATGATATTTTGATTAAATCACATAAAGGAAAAGGGAATGATAAACGTCAAAATATTGCTAAATTCGATGATTTCTCGTACGAAACAAAATGCAAGAGAACTTGCTTAAAATGCAATATTATGCGAAATTCTGAGATTTGAAGGCCAAATTACATATCGTGATACTACATGAAATAGTATCGAAATATTGGTATAAATGAATATATTTACGTAATATCAAACTACATGAAAAACGTGAAAAAAGTCACGATTATACCAAATTTGAGGATTTTAACTTCGAATCATAATGCGAAGGTTTCGTACTTATTTAGATCCAAGACAAGACATATGACAATGTTGTTTCCAATACAAATGATAAAAATCAATGTGTTTTCATTAGAATTAACTGAAATGTTCCTGATTTTCCGTTTATATTACCGATGGAAGATGTACAAGTAAAACCGCTCTAATCCGGCTGAAACGTCGATATATGCAATAAAAACAGAACTTCTCCCCTTTTCAATATCTTACTCAGTATTTTAAAGAGAAACAAATAGATGATTGAAAATGAAGTATTTAAGGTTATAATCTAATCAATTATGTGTTTGCATCATTTTTATTGTATATTTATTGAGTCAATACTAATAAACTGAAAATTCACCAAAACGTGGAAAAACGGCAAAATATTGCCTAATTCGATGATATTTTGATTAAATCACATAAAGGAAAAGGGAATGATAAACGTCAAAATATTGCTAAATTCGATGATTTCTCGTACGAAACAAAATGCAAGAAAACTTGCTTAAAATGCAATATTATGCGAAATTCTGAGATTTGAAGGCCAAATCACATATCGTGATACTACATGAAATAGTATCGAAATATTGGTAAAATGAATATATTTACGTAATATCAAACTACATGAAAAACGTGAAAAAAGTCACGATTATACCAAATTTGAGGATTTTAACTTCGAATCATAAGCGAGGTTTCGTACTATTTAGATCCATGAAAAGACATATGACAATGTTGTTTCCAATACAAATTATAAAAATCAATGTGTTTTCATTAGAATTAACTAAAATGTTCCTGATTTTCCGTTTATATTACCGATGGAAGATGTACACGTAAAACCGCTCTAATCCGGCTGAAACGTCGATATATGCAATAAAAACCGAACTTCTCCCCTTTTCAATATCTTACTCAGTATTTTAAAGAGAAACAAATAGATGATTGTAAATGAAGTATTTAAGGTTATAATCTAATCAATTATGTGTTTGCATCATTTTTATTGTATATTTATTGAGTCAATACTAATAAACTGAAAATTCACCAAAACGTGGAAAAACGGCAAAATATTGCCTAATTCGATGATATTTTGATTAAATCACATAAAGGAAAAGGGAATGATAAACGTCAAAATATTGCTAAATTCGATGATTTCTCGTACGAAACAAAATGCAAGAAAACTTGCTTAAAATGCAATATTATGCGAAATTCTGAGATTTGAAGGCCAAATCACATATCGCGATACTACATGAAATAGTATCGAAATATTGGTAAAAATGAATATATTTACGTAATATCAAACTACATGAAAAACGTGAAAAAAGTCACGATTATACCAAATTTGAGGATTTTAACTTCGAATCATAAGCGAGGTTTCGTATTATTTAGATCCAATGAAAAGACATATGACAATGTTGTTTCCAATACAAATGATAAAAATCAATGTGTTTTCATTAGAATTAACTAAATGTTCCTGATTTTCCGTTCATATTACCGATGGAAGATGTACACGTAAAACCGCTCTAATCCGGCTGAAACGTCGATATATGCAATAAAAACAGAACTTCTCCCCTTTTCAATATCTTACTCAGTATTTTAAAGAGAAACAAATAGATGATTGAAATGAAGTATTTAAGGTTATAATCTAATCAATTATGTGTTTGCATCATTTTTATTGTATATTTATTGAGTTAATACTAATAAACTGAAAATTCACAAAAACGTGGAAAAACGGTAAAATATTGCCTAATTCGATGATATTTTGATTAAATCACATAAAGGAAAAGGGAATGATAAACGTCAAAATATTGCTAAATTCGATGATTTCTCGTACGAAACAAAATGCAAGAAAACTTGCTTAAAATGCAATATTATGCGAAATTCTGAGATTTGAAGGCCAAATCACATATCGTGATACTACATGAAATAGTATCGAAATATTGGTAAAAATGAATATATTTACGTAATATCAAACTACATGAAAAACGTGAAAAAAGTCACGATTATACCAAATTTGAGGATTTTAATCTTCGAATCATAATGCGAGGTTTCGTACTTATTTAGATCCAAGAAAAGACATATGACAATGTTGTTTCCAATACAAATGATAAAAATCAATGTGTTTTCATTAGAATTAACTGAAATGTTCCTGATTTTCCGTTCATATTACCGATGGAAGATGTACACGTAAAACCGCTCTAATCCGGCTGAAACGTCGATATATGCAATAAAAACAGAACTTCTCCCCTTTTCAATATCTTACTCAGTATTTTAAAGAGAAACAAATAGATGATTGTAAATGAAGTATTTAAGGTTATAATCTAATCAATTATGTGTTTGCAGCATTTTTATTGTATATTTATTGAGTTAATACTAATAAAGTGAAAATTAACCAAAACGTGGAAAAACGGCAAAATATTGCCTAATTCGATGATATTTTGATTAAATCACATAAAGGAAAAGGGAATGATAAACGTCAAAATATTGCTAAATTCGATGATTTCTCGTACGAAACAAAATGCAAGAAAACTTGCTTAAAATGCAATATTATGCGAAATTCTGAGATTTGAAGGCCAAATCACATATCGCGATACTACATGAAATAGTATCGAAATATTGGTAAAAATGAATATATTTACGTAATATCAAACTACATGAAAAACGTGAAAAAAGTCACGATTATACCAAATTTCAGGATTTTAACTTCGAATCATGAAGCGAGGTTTCGTACTATTTAGATCCATGAAAAGACATATGACAATGTTGTTTCAAATACAAATTATAAAAATCAATGTGTTTTCATTAGAATTAACTGAAATGTTCCTGATTTTCCGTTCATATTACCGATGGAAGATGTACACGTAAAACCGCTCTAATCCGGCTGAAACGTCGATATATGCAATAAAAACAGAACTTCTCCCCTTTTCAATATCTTACTCAGTATTTTAAAGAGAAACAAATAGATGATTGTAAATGAAGTATTTAAGGTTATAATCTAATCAATTATGTGTTTGCAGCATTTTTATTGTATATTTATTGAGTTAATACTAATAAACTGAAAATTAACCAAAACGTGGAAAAACGGCAAAATATTGCCTAATTCGATGATATTTTGATTAAATCACATAAAGGAAAAGGGAATGATAAACGTCAAAATATTGCTAAATTCGATGATTTCTCGTACGAAACAAAATGCAAGAAAACTTGCTTAAAATGCAATATTATGCGAAATTCTGAGATTTGAAGGCCAAATCACATATCGTGATACTACATGAAATAGTATCGAAATATTGGTAAAAATGAATATATTTACGTAATATCAAACTACATGAAAAACGTGAAAAAAGTCACGATTATACCAAATTTGAGGATTTTAACTTCGAATCATGAAGCGAGGTTTCGTACTATTTAGATCTATGAAAAGACATATGACAATGTTGTTTCAAATACAAATTATAAAAATCAATGTGTTTTCATTAGAATTAACTGAAATGTTCCTGATTTTCCGTTCATATTACCGATGGAAGATGTACACGTAAAACCGCTCTAATCCGGCTGAAACGTCGATATATGCAATAAAAACAGAACTTCTCCCCTTTTCAATATCTTACTCAGTATTTTAAAGAGAAACAAATAGATGATTGTAAATGAAGTATTTAAGGTTATAATCTAATCAATTATGTGTTTGCAGCATTTTTATTGTATATTTATTGAGTTAATACTAATAAACTGAAAATTAACCAAAACGTGGAAAAACGGCAAAATATTGCCTAATTCGATGATATTTTGATTAAATCACATAAAGGAAAAGGGAATGATAAACGTCAAAATATTGCTAAATTCGATGATTTCTCGTACGAAACAAAATGCAAGAAAACTTGCTTAAAATGCAATATTATGCGAAATTCTGAGATTTGAAGGCCAAATCACATATCGTGATACTACATGAAATAGTATCGAAATATTGGTAAAAATGAATATATTTACGTAATATCAAACTACATGAAAAACGTGAAAAAAGTCACGATTATACCAAATTTGAGGATTTTAACTTCGAATCATGAAGCGAGGTTTCGTACTATTTAGATCCATGAAAAGACATATGACAATGTTGTTTCCAATACAAATGATAAAAATCAATGTGTTTTCATTAGAATTAACTAAAATGTTCCTGATTTTCCGTTTATATTACCGATGGAAGATGTACACGTAAAACCGCTCTAATCCGGCTGAAACGTCGATATATGCAATAAAAACAGAACTTCTCCCCTTTCCAATATCTTACTCAGTATTTTAAAGAGAAACAAATAGATGATTGAAAATGAAGTATTTAAGGTTATAATCTAATCAATTATGTGTTTGCATCATTTTTATTGTATATTTATTGAGTTAATACTAATAAACTGAAAATTCACAAAAACGTGGAAAAACGGTAAAATATTGCCTAATTCGATGATATTTTGATTAAATCACATAAAGGAAAAGGGAATGATAAACGTCAAAATATTGCTAAATTCGATGATTTCTCGTACGAAACAAAATGCAAGAAAACTTGCTTAAAATGCAATATTATGCGAAATTCTGAGATTTGAAGGCCAAATCACATATCGTGATACTACATGAAATAGTATCGAAATATTGGTAAAAATGAATATATTTACGTAATATCAAACTACATGAAAAACGTGAAAAAAGTCACGATTATACCAAATTTGAGGATTTTAACTTCGAATCATAATGCAAGGTTTCGTATTATTTAGATCCAAGAAAAGACATATGACAATGTTGTTTCCAATACAAATGATAAAAATCAATGTGTTTTCATTAGAATTAACTGAAATGTTCCTGATTTTCCGTTCATATTACCGATGGAAGATGTACACGTAAAACCGCTCTAATCCGGCTGAAACGTCGATATATGCAATAAAAACAGAACTTCTCCCCTTTTCAATATCTTACTCAGTATTTTAAAGAGAAACAAATAGATGATTGTAAATGAAGTATTTAAGGTTATAATCTAATCAATTATGTGTTTGCAGCATTTTTATTGTATATTTATTGAGTTAATACTAATAAACTGAAAATTAACCAAAACGTGGAAAAACGGCAAAATATTGCCTAATTCGATGATATTTTGATTAAATCACATAAAGGAAAAGGGAATGATAAACGTCAAAATATTGCTAAATTCGATGATTTCTCGTACGAAACAAAATGCAAGAAAACTTGCTTAAAATGCAATATTATGCGAAATTCTGAGATTTGAAGGCCAAATCACATACGTGATACTACATGAAATAGTATCGAAATATTGGTAAAAATGAATATATTTACGTAATATCAAACTACATGAAAAACGTGAAAAAAGTCACGATTATACCAAATTTGAGGATTTTAACTTCGAATCATGAAGCGAGGTTTCGTACTATTTAGATCCATGAAAAGACATATGACAATGTTGTTTCCAATACAAATGATAAAAATCATGTGTTTTCATTAAAATTAACTAAAATGTTCCTGATTTTCCGTTTATATTACCGATGGAAGATGTACACGTAAAATCGCTCTAATCCGGCTGAAACGTCGATATATGCAATAAAAACAGAACTTCTCCCCTTTCCAATATCTTACTCAGTATTTTAAAGAGAAACAAATAGATGATTGAAAATGAAGTATTTAAGGTTATAATCTAATCAATTATGTGTTTGCATCATTTTTATTGTATATTTATTGAGTTAATACTAATAAACTGAAAATTCACAAAAACGTGGAAAAACGGTAAAATATTGCCTAATTCGATGATATTTTGATTAAATCACATAAAGGAAAAGGGAATGATAAACGTCAAAATATTGCTAAATTCGATGATTTCTCGTACGAAACAAAATGCAAGAAAACTTGCTTAAAACGCAATATTATGCGAAATTCTGAGATTTGAAGGCCAAATCACATATCGTGATACTACATGAAATAGTATCGAAATATTGGTAAAAATGAATATATTTACGTAATATCAAACTACATGAAAAACGTGAAAAAAGTCACGATTATACCAAATTTGAGGATTTTAACTTCGAATCATAATGCAAGGTTTCGTATTATTTAGATCCAAGAAAAGACATATGACAATGTTGTTTCCAATACAAATGATAAAAATCAATGTGTTTTCATTAGAATTAACTGAAATGTTCCTGATTTTCCGTTCATATTACCGATGGAAGATGTACACGTAAAACCGCTCTAATCCGGCTGAAACGTCGATATATGCAATAAAAACAGAACTTCTCCCCTTTTCAATATCTTACTCAGTATTTTAAAGAGAAACAAATAGATGATTGTAAATGAAGTATTTAAGGTTATAATCTAATCAATTATGTGTTTGCAGCATTTTTATTGTATATTTATTGAGTTAATACTAATAAACTGAAAATTAACCAAAACGTGGAAAAACGGCAAAATATTGCCTAATTCGATGATATTTTGATTAAATCACATAAAGGAAAAGGGAATGATAAACGTCAAAATATTGCTAAATTCGATGATTTCTCGTACGAAACAAAATGCAAGAAAACTTGCTTAAAATGCAATATTATGCGAAATTCTGAGATTTGAAGGCCAAATCACATATCGCGATACTACATGAAATAGTATCGAAATATTGGTAAAAATGAATATATTTACGTAATATCAAACTACATGAAAAACGTGAAAAAAGTCACGATTATACCAAATTTGAGGATTTTAACTTCGAATCATGAAGCGAGGTTTCGTACTATTTAGATCCATGAAAAGACATATGACAATGTTGTTTCAAATACAAATTATAAAAATCAATGTGTTTTCATTAGAATTAACTAAAATGTTCCTGATTTTCCGTTTATATTACCGATGGAAGATATTCACGTAAAACCGCTCTAATCCGGCTGAAACGTCGATATATGCAATAAAAACAGAACTTCTCCCCTTTTCAATATCTTACTCAGTATTTTAAAGAGAAACAAATAGATGATTGAAAATGAAGTATTTAAGGTTATAATCTAAGCAATTATGTGTTTGCATCATTTTTATTGTATATTTATTGAGTTAATACTAATAAACTGAAAATTCACAAAAACGTGGAAAAACGGCAAAATATTGCCTAATTCGATGATATTTTGATTAAATCACATAAAGGAAAAGGGAATGATAAACGTCAAAATATTGCTAAATTCGATGATTTCTCGTACGAAACAAAATGAAAGAAAACTTGCTTAAAATGCAATATTATGCGAAATTCTGAGATTTGAAGGCCAAATCACATATCGTGATACTACATGAAATAGTATCGAAATATTGGTAAAAATGAATATATTTACGTAATATCAAACTACATGAAAAACGTTAAAAAAGTCACGATTATACCAAATTTGAGGATTTTAACTTCGAATCATAAAGCGAGGTTTCGTACTATTTAGATCCATGAAAAGACATATGACAATGTTGTTTCCAATACAAATTATAAAAATAAATGTGTTTTCATTAGAATTAACTAAAATGTTCCTGATTTTCCGTTTATATTACCGATGGAAGATATTCACGTAAAACCGCTCTAATCCGGCTGAAACGTCGATATATGCAATAAAAACAGAACTTCTTCCCTTTTCAATATCTTACTCAGTATTTTAAAGAGAAACAAATAGATGATTGAAAATGAAGTATTTAAGGTTATAATCTAATCAATTATGTGTTTGCAGCATTTTTATTGTATATTTATTGAGTTAATACTAATAAACTGAAAATTCACCAAAACGTGGAAAAACGGCAAAATATTGCCTAATTCGATGATATTTTGATTAAATCACATAAAGGAAAAGGGAATGATAAACGTCAAAATATTGCTAAATTCGATGATTTCTCGTACGAAACAAAATGCAAGAAAACTTGCTTAAAATGCAATATTAGGCGAAATTCTGAGATTTGAAGGCCAAATTACATATCGTGATACTACATGAAATAGTATCGAAATATTGGTATAAATGAATATATTTACGTAATATCAAACTACATGAAAAACGTGAAAAAAGTCACGATTATACCAAATTTGAGGATTTTAACGTCGAATCATAATGCAAGGTTTCGTATTATTTAGATCCAAGACAAGACATATGACAATGTTGTTTCCAATACAAATGATAAAAATCAATGTGTTTTCATTAGAATTAACTGAAATATTCCTGATTTTCCGTTCATATTACCGATGGAAGATGTACAAGTAAAACCGCTCTAATCCGGCTGAAACGTCGATATATGCAATAAAAACAGAACTTCTCCCCTTTTCAATATCTTACTCAGTATTTTAAAGAGAAACAAATAGATGATTGAAAATGAAGTATTTAAGGTTACAATCTAATCAATTATGTGTTTGCATTATTTTTATTGTATATTTATTGAATCAATACTAATAAACTGAAAATTCACAAAAACGTGGAAAAATGGCAAAATATTGCATAATTCGATGATATTTTGATTAAATCACATAAAGGAAAAGGGAATGATTAACGTCAAAATATTGCTAAATTCGATGATTTCTCGTACGAAACAAAATGCAAGAAAACTTGCTTAAAATGCAATATTATGCGAAATTCTGAGATTTGAAGGCCAAATCACATATCGTGATACTACATGAAATAGTATCGAAATATTGGTAAAAATGAATATATTTACGTAATATCAAACTACATGAAAAACGTGAAAAAAATCACTATTATAAAAAATTTGAGGATTTTAACTTCGAATCATAAAGCGAGGTTTCGTACTATTTAGATCCATGAAAAGACATATGACGATGTTGTTTCCAATACAAATTATAAAAATCAATGTGTTTTCATTAGAATTAACTAAAATGTTCCTGATTTTCCGTTTATATTACCGATGGAAGATGTACACGCAAAACCGCTCTATTCCGGCTGAAACGTCGATATATGCAATAAAAACCGAACTTCTCCCCTTTTCAATATCTTACTCAGTATTTTAACGAGAAACAAATAGATGATTGAAAATGAAGTATTTAAGGTTACTATCTAATCAATTATGTGTTTGCATCATTTTTATTGTATATTTAATGAATTAATACTAATAAACTGAAAATTCACAAAAACGTGGAAAAACGGCAAAATATTGCCTAATTCGATGATATTTTGATTAAATCACATAAAGGAAAAGGGAATGATAAACGTCAAAATATTGCTAAATTCGATGATTTCTCGTACGAAACAAAATGCAAGAAAACTTGCTTAAAATGCAATATTATGCGAAATTCTGAGATTTGAAGGCCAAATTACATATCGTGATACTACATGAAATAGTATCGAAATATTGGTATAAATGAATATCTTTACGTAATATCAAACTACATGAAAAACGTGAAAAAAGTCACGATTATACCAAATTTGAGGATTTTAACTTCGAATCATAATGCAAGGTTTCGTATTATTTAGATCCAAGACAAGACATATGACAATGTTGTTTCCAATACAAATGATAAAAATCAATGTGTTTTCATTAGAATTTACTGAAATGTTCCTGATTTTCCGTTCATATTACCGATGGAAGATGTACAAGTAAAACCGCTCTAATCCGGCTGAAACGTCGATATATGCAATAAAAACAGAACTTCTCCCCTTTTTAATATCTTACTCAGTATTTTAAAGAGAAACAAATAGATGATTGAAAATGAAGTATTTAAGGTTACAATCTAATCAATTATGTGTTTGCATCATTTTTATTGTATATTTATTGAGTCAATACTAATAAACTGAAAATTCACAAAAACGTGGAAAAACGGCAAAATATTGCATAATTCGATGATATTTTGATTAAATCACATAAAGGAAAAGGGAATGATAAACGTCAAAATATTGCTAAATTCGATGATTTCTCGTACGAAACAAAATGCAAGAAAACTTGCTTAAAATGCAATATTATGCGAAATTCTGAGATTTGAAGGCCAAATCACATATCGTGATACTACATGAAATAGTATCGAAATATTGGTAAAAATGAATATATTTACGTAATATCAAACTACATGAAAAACGTGAAAAAAGTCACGATTATACCAAATTTGAGGATTTTAACTTCGAATCATAATGCAAGGTTTCGTATTATTTAGATCCAAGAAAAGACATATGACAATGTTGTTTCCAATACAAATGATAAAAATCAATGTGTTTTCATTAGAATTAACTGAAATGTTCCTGATTTTCCGTTCATATTACCGATGGAAGATGTACACGTAAAACCGCTCTAATCCGGCTGAAACGTCGATATATGCAATAAAAACAGAACTTCTCCCCTTTTCAATATCTTACTCAGTATTTTAAAGAGAAACAAATAGATGATTGTAAATGAAGTATTTAAGGTTATAATCTAATCAATTATGTGTTTGCAGCATTTTTATTGTATATTTATTGAGTTAATACTAATAAACTGAAAATTAACCAAAACGTGGAAAAACGGCAAAATATTGCCTAATTCGATGATATTTTGATTAAATCACATAAAGGAAAAGGGAATGATAAACGTCAAAATATTGCTAAATTCGATGATTTCTCGTACGAAACAAAATGCAAGAAAACTTGCTTAAAATGCAATATTATGCGAAATTCTGAGATTTGAAGGCCAAATCACATATCGCGATACTACATGAAATAGTATCGAAATATTGGTAAAAATGAATATATTTACGTAATATCAAACTACATGAAAAACGTGAAAAAAGTCACGATTATACCAAATTTGAGGATTTTAACTTCGAATCATGAAGCGAGGTTTCGTACTATTTAGATCCATGATAAGACATATGACAATGTTGTTTCAAATACAAATTATAAAAATCAATGTGTTTTCATTAGAATTAACTAAAATGTTCCTGATTTTCCGTTTATATTACCGATGGAAGATATTCACGTAAAACCGCTCTAATCCGGCTGAAACGTCGATATATGCAATAAAAACAGAACTTCTCCCCTTTTCAATATCTTACTCAGTATTTTAAAGAGAAACAAATAGATGATTGAAAATGAAGTATTTAAGGTTATAATCTAATCAATTATGTGTTTGCATCATTTTTATTGTATATTTATTGAGTTAATACTAATAAACTGAAAATTCACAAAAACGTGGAAAAACGGCAAAATATTGCCTAATTCGATGATATTTTGATTAAATCACATAAAGGAAAAGGGAATGATAAACGTCAAAATATTGCTAAATTCGATGATTTCTCGTACGAAACAAAATGCAAGAAAACTTGCTTAAAATGCAATATTATGCGAAATTCTGAGATTTGAAGGCCAAATCACATATCGTGATACTACATGAAATAGTATCGAAATATTGGTAAAAATGAATATATTTACGTAATATCAAACTACATGAAAAACGTTAAAAAAGTCACGATTATACCAAATTTGAGGATTTTAACTTCGAATCATAAAGCGAGGTTTCGTACTATTTTGATCCATGAAAAGACATATGACAATGTTGTTTCCAATACAAATTATAAAAATAAATGTGTTTTCATTAGAATTAACTAAAATGTTCCTGATTTTCCGTTTATATTACCGATGGAAGATATTCACGTAAAACCGCTCTAATCCGGCTGAAACGTCGATATATGCAATAAAAACAGAACTTCTCCCCTTTTCAATATCTTACTCAGTATTTTAAAGAGAAACAAATAGATGATTGAAAATGAAGTATTTAAGGTTATAATCTAATCAATTATGTGTTTGCAGCATTTTTATTGTATATTTATTGAGTTAATACTAATAAACTGAAAATTCACCAAAACGTGGAAAAACGGCAAAATATTGCCTAATTCGATGATATTTTGATTAAATCACATAAAGGAAAAGGGAATGATAAACGTCAAAATATTGCTAAATTCGATGATTTCTCGTACGAAACAAAATGCAAGAAAACTTGCTTAAAATGCAATATTAGGCGAAATTCTGAGATTTGAAGGCCAAATTACATATCGTGATACTACATGAAATAGTATCGAAATATTGGTATAAATGAATATATTTACGTAATATCAAACTACATGAAAAACGTGAAAAAAGTCACGATTATACCAAATTTGAGGATTTTAACGTCGAATCATAATGCAAGGTTTCGTATTATTTAGATCCAAGACAAGACATATGACAATGTTGTTTCCAATACAAATGATAAAAATCAATGTGTTTTCATTAGAATTAACTGAAATGTTCCTGATTTTCCGTTCATATTACCGATGGAAGATGTACAAGTAAAACCGCTCTAATCCGGCTGAAACGTCGATATATGCAATAAAAACAGAAGTTCTCCCCTTTTCAATATCTTACTCAGTATTTTAAAGAGAAACAAATAGATGATTGAAAATGAAGTATTTAAGGTTACAATCTACTCAATTATGTGTTTGCATTATTTTTATTGTATATTTATTGAATCAATACTAATAAACTGAAAATTCACAAAAACGTGGAAAAATGGCAAAATATTGCATAATTCGATGATATTTTGATTAAATCACATAAAGGAAAAGGGAATGATTAACGTCAAAATATTGCTAAATTCGATGATTTCTCGTACGAAACAAAATGCAAGAAAACTTGCTTAAAATGCAATATTATGCGAAATTCTGAGATTTGAAGGCCAAATCACATATCGTGATACTACATGAAATAGTATCGAAATATTGGTAAAAATGAATATATTTACGTAATATCAAACTACATGAAAAACGTGAAAAAAGTCACTATTATAAAAAATTTGAGGATTTTAACTTCGAATCATAAAGCGAGGTTTCGTACTATTTAGATCCATGAAAAGACATATGACGATGTTGTTTCCAATACAAATTATAAAAATCAATGTGTTTTCATTAGAATTAACTAAAATGTTCCTGATTTTCCGTTTATATTACCGATGGAAGATGTACAAGTAAAACCGCTCTAATCCGGCTGAAACGTCGATATATGCAATAAAAACAGAACTTCTCCCCTTTTCAATATCTTACTCAGTATTTTAAAGAGAAACAAATAGATGATTGAAAATGAAGTATTTAAGGTTATAATCTAATCAATTATGTGTTTGCAGCATTTTTATTGTATATTTATTGAGTTAATACTAATAAACTGAAAATTCACCAAAACGTGGAAAAACGGCAAAATATTGCCTAATTCGATGATATTTTGATTAAATCACATAAAGGAAAAGGGAATGATAAACGTCAAAATATTGCTAAATTCGATGATTTCTCGTACGAAACAAAATGCAAGAAAACTTGCTTAAAATGCAATATTAGGCGAAATTCTGAGATTTGAAGGCCAAATTACATATCGTGATACTACATGAAATAGTATCGAAATATTGGTATAAATGAATATATTTACGTAATATCAAACTACATGAAAAACGTGAAAAAAGTCACGATTATACCAAATTTGAGGATTTTAACGTCGAATCATAATGCAAGGTTTCGTATTATTTAGATCCAAGACAAGACATATGACAATGTTGTTTCCAATACAAATGATAAAAATCAATGTGTTTTCATTAGAATTAACTGAAATGTTCCTGATTTTCCGTTCATATTACCGATGGAAGATGTACAAGTAAAACCGCTCTAATCCGGCTGAAACGTCGATATATGCAATAAAAACAGAACTTCTCCCCTTTTCAATATCTTACTCAGTATTTTAAAGAGAAACAAATAGATGATTGAAAATGAAGTATTTAAGGTTATAATCTAATCAATTATGTGTTTGCATTATTTTTATTGTATATTTATTGAATCAATACTAATAAACTGAAAATTCACAAAAACGTGGAAAAATGGCAAAATATTGCATAATTCGATGATATTTTGATTAAATCACATAAAGGAAAAGGGAATGATAAACGTCAAAATATTGCTAAATTCGATGATTTCTCGTACGAAACAAAATGCAAGAAAACTTGCTTAAAATGCAATATTATGCGAAATTCTGAGATTTGAAGGCCAAATCACATATCGTGATACTACATGAAATAGTATCGAAATATTGGTAAAAATGAATATATTTACGTAATATCAAACTACATGAAAAACGTGAAAAAAGTCACTATTATAACAAATTTGAGGATTTTAACTTCGAATCATAAAGCGAGGTTTCGTACTATTTAGATCCATGAAAAGACATATGACAATGTTGTTTCCAATACAAACTATAAAAATCAATGTGTTTTCATTAGAATTAACTAAAATGTTCCTGATTTTCCGTTTATATTACCGATGGAAGATAGTACACGCAAAACCGCTCTATCCGGCTGAAACATCGATATATGCAATAAAAACCGAACTTCTCCCTTTTCAATATCTTACTCAGTATTTTAACGAGAAACAAATAGATGATTGAAAATGAAGTATTTAAGGTTACTAATCTAATCAATTATGTGTTTGCATCATTTTTATTGTATATTTAATTGAATTAATACTAATAAACTGAAAATTCACAAAAACGTGGAAAAACGGCAAAATATTGCCTAATTCGATGATATTTTGATTAAATCACATAAAGGAAAAGGGAAGGATAAACGTCAAAATATTGCTAAATTCGATGATTTCTCGTACGAAACAAAATGCAAGAAAACTTGCTTAAAATGCAATATTATGCGAAATTCTGATATTTGAAGGCCAAATTACATATCGTGATACTACATGAAATAGTATCGAAATATTGGTATAAATGAATATATTTACGTAATATCAAACTACATGAAAAACGTGAAAAAAGTCACGATTATACCAAATTTGAGGATTTTAACTTCGAATCATAGTGCAAGGTTTCGTATTATTTAGATCCAAGAAAAGACATATGACAATGTTGTTTCCAATACAAATGATAAAAATCAATGTGTTTTCATTAGAATTAACTGAAATAGTTCCTGATTTTCCGTTCATATTACCGATGGAAGATGTACAAGTAAAACCGCTCTAATCCGGCTGAAACGTCGATATATGCAATAAAAACAGAACTTCTCCCCTTTTCAATATCTTACTCAGTATTTTAAAGAGAAACAAATAGATGATTGAAATGAAGTATTTAAGGTTACAATCTAATCAATTATGTGTTTGCATTATTTTTATTGTATATTTATTGAATCAATACTAATAAACTGAAAATTCACAAAAACGTGGAAAAATGGCAAAATATTGCATAATTCGATGATATTTTGATTAAATCACATAAAGGAAAAGGGAATGATTAAACGTCAAAATATTGCTAAATTCGATGATTTCTCGTACGAAACAAAATGCAAGAAAACTTGCTTAAAATGCAATATTATGCGAAATTCTGAGATTTGAAGGCCAAATCACATATCGTGATACTACATGAAATAGTATCGAAATATTGGTAAAAATGAATATATTTACGTAATATCAAACTACATGAAAAACGTGAAAAAAATCACTATTATAAAAAATTTGAGGATTTTAACTTCGAATCATAAAGCGAGGTTTCGTACTATTTAGATCCATGAAAAGACATATGACGATGTTGTTTCCAATACAAATTATAAAAATCAATGTGTTTTCATTAGAATTAACTAAAATGTTCCTGATTTTCCGTTTATATTACCGATGGAAGATGTACACGCAAAACCGCTCTATTCCGGCTGAAACGTCGATATATGCAATAAAAACCGAACTTCTCCCCTTTTCAATATCTTACTCAGTATTTTAACGAGAAACAAATAGATGATTGAAAATGAAGTATTTAAGGTTACTATCTAATCAATTATGTGTTTGCATCATTTTTATTGTATATTTAATGAATTAATACTAATAAACTGAAAATTCACAAAAACGTGGAAAAACGGCAAAATATTGCCTAATTCGATGATATTTTGATTAAATCACATAAAGGAAAAGGGAATGATAAACGTCAAAATATTGCTAAATTCGATGATTTCTCGTACGAAACAAAATGCAAGAAAACTTGCTTAAAATGCAATATTATGCGAAATTCTGAGATTTGAAGGCCAAATTACATATCGTGATACTACATGAAATAGTATCGAAATATTGGTATAAATGAATATCTTTACGTAATATCAAACTACATGAAAAACGTGAAAAAAGTCACGATTATACCAAATTTGAGGATTTTAACTTCGAATCATAATGCAAGGTTTCGTATTATTTAGATCCAAGACAAGACATATGACAATGTTGTTTCCAATACAAATGATAAAAATCAATGTGTTTTCATTAGAATTTACTGAAATGTTCCTGATTTTCCGTTCATATTACCGATGGAAGATGTACAAGTAAAACCGCTCTAATCCGGCTGAAACGTCGATATATGCAATAAAAACAGAACTTCTCCCCTTTTAATATCTTACTCAGTATTTTAAAGAGAAACAAATAGATGATTGAAAATGAAGTATTTAAGGTTACAATCTAATCAATTATGTGTTTGCATCATTTTTATTGTATATTTATTGAGTCAATACTAATAAACTGAAAATTCACAAAAACGTGGAAAAACGGCAAAATATTGCATAATTCGATGATATTTTGATTAAATCACATAAAGGAAAAGGGAATGATAAACGTCAAAATATTGCTAAATTCGATGATTTCTCGTACGAAACAAAATGCAAGAAAACTTGCTTAAAATGCAATATTATGCGAAATTCTGAGATTTGAAGGCCAAATCACATATCGTGATACTACATGAAATAGTATCGAAATATTGGTAAAAATGAATATATTTACGTAATATCAAACTACATGAAAAACGTGAAAAAAGTCACGATTATACCAAATTTGAGGATTTTAACTTCGAATCATAATGCAAGGTTTCGTATTATTTAGATCCAAGAAAAGACATATGACAATGTTGTTTCCAATACAAATGATAAAAATCAATGTGTTTTCATTAGAATTAACTGAAATGTTCCTGATTTTCCGTTCATATTACCGATGGAAGATGTACACGTAAAACCGCTCTAATCCGGCTGAAACGTCGATATATGCAATAAAAACAGAACTTCTCCCCTTTTCAATATCTTACTCAGTATTTTAAAGAGAAACAAATAGATGATTGTAAATGAAGTATTTAAGGTTATAATCTAATCAATTATGTGTTTGCAGCATTTTTATTGTATATTTATTGAGTTAATACTAATAAACTGAAAATTAACCAAAACGTGGAAAAACGGCAAAATATTGCCTAATTCGATGATATTTTGATTAAATCACATAAAGGAAAAGGGAATGATAAACGTCAAAATATTGCTAAATTCGATGATTTCTCGTACGAAACAAAATGCAAGAAAACTTGCTTAAAATGCAATATTATGCGAAATTCTGAGATTTGAAGGCCAAATCACATATCGCGATACTACATGAAATAGTATCGAAATATTGGTAAAAATGAATATATTTACGTAATATCAAACTACATGAAAAACGTGAAAAAAGTCACGATTATACCAAATTTGAGGATTTTAACTTCGAATCATGAAGCGAGGTTTCGTACTATTTAGATCCATGATAAGACATATGACAATGTTGTTTCAAATACAAATTATAAAAATCAATGTGTTTTCATTAGAATTAACTAAAATGTTCCTGATTTTCCGTTTATATTACCGATGGAAGATATTCACGTAAAACCGCTCTAATCCGGCTGAAACGTCGATATA
Organism: Procambarus clarkii; assembly: GCF_040958095.1. Lineage (NCBI taxonomy): Eukaryota > Metazoa > Arthropoda > Malacostraca > Decapoda > Cambaridae > Procambarus > Procambarus clarkii. The sequence goes on from NW_027189453.1 coordinate 118,390, forward strand.
TGCAATAAAAACAGAACTTCTCCCCTTTTCAATATCTTACTCAGTATTTTAAAGAGAAACAAATAGATGATTGAAAATGAAGTATTTAAGGTTATAATCTAATCAATTATGTGTTTGCATCATTTTATTGTATATTTATTGAGTTAATACTAATAAACTGAAAATTCACAAAAACGTGGAAAAACGGCAAAATATTGCCTAATTCGATGATATTTTGATTAAATCACATAAAGGAAAAGGGAATGATAAACGTCAAAATATTGCTAAATTCGATGATTTCTCGTACGAAACAAAATGCAAGAAAACTTGCTTAAAATGCAATATTATGCGAAATTCTGAGATTTGAAGGCCAAATCACATATCGTGATACTACATGAAATAGTATCGAAATATTGGTAAAAATGAATATATTTACGTAATATCAAACTACATGAAAAACGTTAAAAAAGTCACGATTATACCAAATTTGAGGATTTTAACTTCGAATCATAAAGCGAGGTTTCGTACTATTTTGATCCATGAAAAGACATATGACAATGTTGTTTCCAATACAAATTATAAAAATAAATGTGTTTTCATTAGAATTAACTAAAATGTTCCTGATTTTCCGTTTATATTACCGATGGAAGATATTCACGTAAAACCGCTCTAATCCGGCTGAAACGTCGATATATGCAATAAAAACAGAACTTCTCCCCTTTTCAATATCTTACTCAGTATTTTAAAGAGAAACAAATAGATGATTGAAAATGAAGTATTTAAGGTTATAATCTAATCAATTATGTGTTTGCAGCATTTTTATTGTATATTTATTGAGTTAATACTAATAAACTGAAAATTCACCAAAACGTGGAAAAACGGCAAAATATTGCCTAATTCGATGATATTTTGATTAAATCACATAAAGGAAAAGGGAATGATAAACGTCAAAATATTGCTAAATTCGATGATTTCTCGTACGAAACAAAATGCAAGAAAACTTGCTTAAAATGCAATATTAGGCGAAATTCTGAGATTTGAAGGCCAAATTACATATCGTGATACTACATGAAATAGTATCGAAATATTGGTATAAATGAATATATTTACGTAATATCAAACTACATGAAAAACGTGAAAAAAGTCACGATTATACCAAATTTGAGGATTTTAACGTCGAATCATAATGCAAGGTTTCGTATTATTTAGATCCAAGACAAGACATATGACAATGTTGTTTCCAATACAAATGATAAAAATCAATGTGTTTTCATTAGAATTAACTGAAATGTTCCTGATTTTCCGTTCATATTACCGATGGAAGATGTACAAGTAAAACCGCTCTAATCCGGCTGAAACGTCGATATATGCAATAAAAACAGAAGTTCTCCCCTTTTCAATATCTTACTCAGTATTTTAAAGAGAAACAAATAGATGATTGAAAATGAAGTATTTAAGGTTACAATCTACTCAATTATGTGTTTGCATTATTTTTATTGTATATTTATTGAATCAATACTAATAAACTGAAAATTCACAAAAACGTGGAAAAATGGCAAAATATTGCATAATTCGATGATATTTTGATTAAATCACATAAAGGAAAAGGGAATGATTAACGTCAAAATATTGCTAAATTCGATGATTTCTCGTACGAAACAAAATGCAAGAAAACTTGCTTAAAATGCAATATTATGCGAAATTCTGAGATTTGAAGGCCAAATCACATATCGTGATACTACATGAAATAGTATCGAAATATTGGTAAAAATGAATATATTTACGTAATATCAAACTACATGAAAAACGTGAAAAAAGTCACTATTATAAAAAATTTGAGGATTTTAACTTCGAATCATAAAGCGAGGTTTCGTACTATTTAGATCCATGAAAAGACATATGACGATGTTGTTTCCAATACAAATTATAAAAATCAATGTGTTTTCATTAGAATTAACTAAAATGTTCCTGATTTTCCGTTTATATTACCGATGGAAGATGTACAAGTAAAACCGCTCTAATCCGGCTGAAACGTCGATATATGCAATAAAAACAGAACTTCTCCCCTTTTCAATATCTTACTCAGTATTTTAAAGAGAAACAAATAGATGATTGAAAATGAAGTATTTAAGGTTATAATCTAATCAATTATGTGTTTGCAGCATTTTTATTGTATATTTATTGAGTTAATACTAATAAACTGAAAATTCACCAAAACGTGGAAAAACGGCAAAATATTGCCTAATTCGATGATATTTTGATTAAATCACATAAAGGAAAAGGGAATGATAAACGTCAAAATATTGCTAAATTCGATGATTTCTCGTACGAAACAAAATGCAAGAAAACTTGCTTAAAATGCAATATTAGGCGAAATTCTGAGATTTGAAGGCCAAATTACATATCGTGATACTACATGAAATAGTATCGAAATATTGGTATAAATGAATATATTTACGTAATATCAAACTACATGAAAAACGTGAAAAAAGTCACGATTATACCAAATTTGAGGATTTTAACGTCGAATCATAATGCAAGGTTTCGTATTATTTAGATCCAAGACAAGACATATGACAATGTTGTTTCCAATACAAATGATAAAAATCAATGTGTTTTCATTAGAATTAACTGAAATGTTCCTGATTTTCCGTTCATATTACCGATGGAAGATGTACAAGTAAAACCGCTCTAATCCGGCTGAAACGTCGATATATGCAATAAAAACAGAACTTCTCCCCTTTTCAATATCTTACTCAGTATTTTAAAGAGAAACAAATAGATGATTGAAAATGAAGTATTTAAGGTTATAATCTAATCAATTATGTGTTTGCATTATTTTTATTGTATATTTATTGAATCAATACTAATAAACTGAAAATTCACAAAAACGTGGAAAAATGGCAAAATATTGCATAATTCGATGATATTTTGATTAAATCACATAAAGGAAAAGGGAATGATAAACGTCAAAATATTGCTAAATTCGATGATTTCTCGTACGAAACAAAATGCAAGAAAACTTGCTTAAAATGCAATATTATGCGAAATTCTGAGATTTGAAGGCCAAATCACATATCGTGATACTACATGAAATAGTATCGAAATATTGGTAAAAATGAATATATTTACGTAATATCAAACTACATGAAAAACGTGAAAAAAGTCACTATTATAAAAAATTTGAGGATTTTAACTTCGAATCATAAAGCGAGGTTTCGTACTATTTAGATCCATGAAAAGACATATGACAATGTTGTTTCCAATACAAACTATAAAAATCAATGTGTTTTCATTAGAATTAACTAAAATGTTCCTGATTTTCCGTTTATATTACCGATGGAAGATGTACACGCAAAACCGCTCTATTCCGGCTGAAACATCGATATATGCAATAAAAACCGAACTTCTCCCCTTTTCAATATCTTACTCAGTATTTTAACGAGAAACAAATAGATGATTGAAAATGAAGTATTTAAGGTTACTATCTAATCAATTATGTGTTTGCATCATTTTTATTGTATATTTAATGAATTAATACTAATAAACTGAAAATTCACAAAAACGTGGAAAAACGGCAAAATATTGCCTAATTCGATGATATTTTGATTAAATCACATAAAGGAAAAGGGAAGGATAAACGTCAAAATATTGCTAAATTCGATGATTTCTCGTACGAAACAAAATGCAAGAAAACTTGCTTAAAATGCAATATTATGCGAAATTCTGATATTTGAAGGCCAAATCACATATCGTGATACTACATGAAATAGTATCGAAATATTGGTAAAATGAATATATTTACGTAATATCAAACTACATGAAAAACGTGAAAAAAGTCACGATTATACCAAATTTGAGGATTTTAACTTCGAATCATAGTGCAAGGTTTCGTATTATTTAGATCCAAGAAAAGACATATGACAATGTTGTTTCCAATACAAATGATAAAAATCAATGTGTTTTCATTAGAATTAACTGAAATGTTCCTGATTTTCCGTTCATATTACCGATGGAAGATGCACACGTAAAACCGCTCTAATCCGGCTGAAACGTCGATATATGCAATAAAAACAGAACTTCTCCCCTTTTCAATATCTTACTCAGTATTTTAAAGAGAAACAAATAAATGATTGTAAATGACGTATTTAAGGTTATAATCTAATCAATTATGTGTTTGCATCATTTTTATTGTATATTTAATGAATTAATACTAATAAAATGAAAATTCACAAAAACGTGGAAAAACGGCAAAATATTGCCTAATTCGATGATATTTTGATTAAATCACATTAAGGAAAAGGGAATGATAAACGTCAAAATATTGCTAAATTCGATGATTTCTCGTACGAAACAAAATGCAAGAAAACTTGCTTAAAATGCAATATTATGCGAAATTCTGAGATTTGAAGGCTAAATCACATATCGTGATACTACATGAAATAGTATCGAAATATTGGTAAAAATGAATATATTGACGTAATATCAAACTACATGAAAAACGTGAAAAAAGTCACGACTATACCAAATTTGAGGATTTTAACTTCGAATCATAAAGCGAGGTTTCGTACTATTTAGATCCATGAAAAGACATATGACAATGTTGTTTCCAATACAAATTATAAAAATCAATGTGTTTTCATTAGAATTAACTGAAATGTTCCTGATTTTCCGTTCATATTACCGATGGAAGATGTACACGTAAAACCGCTCTAATCCGGCTGAAACGTCGATATATGCAATAAAAACAGAACTTCTCCCCTTTTCAATATCTTACTCAGTATTTTAAAGAGAAACAAATAGATGATTGTAAATGAAGTATTTAAGGTTATAATCTAATCAATTATGTGTTTGCAGCATTTTTATTGTATATTTATTGAGTTAATACTAATAAACTGAAAATTAACCAAAACGTGGAAAAACGGCAAAATATTGCCTAATTCGATGATATTTTAATTAAATCACATAAAGGAAAAGGGAATGATAAACGTCAAAATATTGCTAAATTCGATGATTTCTCGTACGAAACAAAATGTAAGAAAACTTGCTTAAAATGCAATATTATGCGAAATTCTGAGATTTGAAGGCCAAATCACATATCGTGATACTACATGAAATAGTATCGAAATATTGGTAAAAATGAATATATTTACGTAATATCAAACTACATGAAAATCGTGAAAAAAGTCACGATTATACCAAATTTGAGGATTTTAACTTCGAATCATAATGCAAGGTTTCGTATTATTTAGATCCAAGAAAAGACATATGACAATGTTGTTTCCAATACAAATGATAAAAATCAATGTGTTTTCATTAGAATTAACTGAAATGTTCCTGATTTTCCGTTCATATTACCGATGGAAGATGTACACGTAAAACCGCTCTAATCCGGCTGAAACGTCGATATATGCAATAAAAACAGAACTTCTCCCCTTTTCAATATCTTACTCAGTATTTTAAAGAGAAACAAATAGATGATTGTAAATGAAGTATTTAAGGTTATAATCTAATCAATTATGTGTTTGCAGCATTTTTATTGTATATTTATTGAGTTAATACTAATAAACTGAAAATTAACCAAAACGTGGAAAAACGGCAAAATATTGCCTAATTCGATGATATTTTGATTAAATCACATAAAGGAAAAGGGAATGATAAACGTCAAAATATTGCTAAATTCGATGATTTCTCGTACGAAACAAAATGCAAGAAAACTTGCTTAAAATGCAATATTATGCGAAATTCTGAGATTTGAAGGCCAAATCACATATCGTGATACTACATGAAATAGTATCGAAATATTGGTAAAAAATGAATATATTTACGTAATATCAAACTACATGAAAAACGTGAAAAAAGTCACGATTGTACCAAATTTGAGGATTTTAACTTCGAATCATAAAGCGAGGTTTCGTACTATTTAGATCCATGAAAAGACATATGACAATGTTGTTTCCAATACAAATTATAAAAATAAATGTGTTTTCATTAGAATTAACTAAAATGTTCCTGATTTTCCGTTTATATTACCGATGGAAGATGTACACGTAAAACCGCTCTAATCCGGCTGAAACGTCGATATATGCAATAAAAACAGAACTTCTCCCCTTTTCAATATCTTACTCAGTATTTTAAAGAGAAACAAATAGATGATTGAAAATGAAGTATTTAAGGTTATAATCTAATCAATCATGTGTTTGCAGCATTTTTATTGTATATTTTTTGAGTTAATACTAATAAACTGAAAATTCACCAAAACGTGGAAAAACGGCAAAATATTGCCTAATTCGATGATATTTTGATTAAATCACATAAAGGAAAAGGGAATGATAAACGTCAAAATATTGCTAAATTCGATGATTTCTCGTACGAAACAAAATGCAAGAAAACTTGCTTATAATGCAATATTAGGCGAAATTCTGAGATTTGAAGGCCAAATTACATATCGTGATACTACATGAAATAGTATCGAAATATTGGTATAAATGAATATATTTACGTAATATCAAACTACATGAAAAACGTGAAAAAAGTCACGATTATACCAAATTTGAGGATTTTAACGTCGAATCATAATGCAAGGTTTCGTATTATTTAGATCCAAGACAAGACATATGACAATGTTGTTTCCAATACAAATGATAAAAATCAATGTGTTTTCATTAGAATTAACTGAAATGTTCCTGATTTTCCGTTCATATTACCGATGGAAGATGTACAAGTAAAACCGCTCTAATCCGGCTGAAACGTCGATATATGCAATAAAAACAGAACTTCTCCCCTTGTCAATATCTTACTCAGTATTTTAAAGAGAAACAAATAGATGATTGAAAATGAAGTATTTAAGGTTACAATCTAATCAATTATGTGTTTGCATTATTTTTATGTGTTTGCATCATTTTTATTGTATATTTATTGAGTTAATACTAATAAACTGAAAATTCACAAAAACGTGGAAAAACGGCAAAATATTGCCTAATTCGATGATATTTTGATTAAATCACATAAAGGAAAAGGGAATGATAAACGTCAAAATATTGCTTAATTCGATGATTTCTCGTACGAAACAAAATGCAAGAAAACTTGCTTAAAATGCAATATTATGCGAAATTCTGAGATTTGAAGGCCAAATCACATATCGTGATACTACATGAAATAGTATCGAAATATTGGTAAAAATGAATATATTTACGTAATATCAAACTACATGAAAAACGTGAAAAAAGTCACTATTATACCAAATTTGAGGATTTTAACTTCGAATCATAAAGCGAGGTTTCGTACTATTTTGATCCATGAAAAGAGATATGACAATGTTGTTTCCAATACAAATTATAAAAGTCAATGTGTTTTCATTAGAATTAACTAAAATGTTCCTGATTTTCCGTTTATATTACCGATGGAAGATGTACACGCAAAACCGCTCTATTCCGGCTGAAACGTCGATATATGCAATAAAACCGAACTTCTCCCTTTTTCAATATCTTACTCAGTATTTTAACGAGAAACAAATAGATGATTGAAAATGAAGTATTTAAGGTTACTATCTAATCAATTTTGTGTTTGCATCATTTTTATTGTATATTTAATGAATTAATACTAATAAAATGAAAATTCACAAAAACGTGGAAAAACGGCAAAATATTGCCTAATTCGATGATATTTTGATTAAATCACATAAAGGAAAAGGGAATGATAAACGTCAAAATATTGCTAAATTCGATGATTTCTCGTACGAAACAAAATGCAAGAAAACTTGCTTAATATGCAATATTATGCGAAATTCTGAGATTTGAAGGCCAAATCACATATCGTGATACTACATGAAATAGTATCGAAATATTGGTAAAAATGAATATATTTACGTAATATCAAACTACATGAAAAACGTGAAAAAAGTCACGATTATACCAAATTTGAGGATTTTAACTTCGAATCATAAAGCGAGGTTTCGTACTATTTAGATCCATGAAAAGACATATGACAATGTTGTTTCCAATACAAATTATGAAAATCAATGTGTTTTCATTAGAATTAACTAAAATGTTCCTGATTTTCCGTTTATATTACCGATGGAAGATGTACACGTAAAACCGCTCTAATCCGGCTGAAACGTCGATATATGCAATAAAAACAGAACTTCTCCCCTTTTCAATATCTTAATCAGTATTTTAAAGAGAAACAAATAGATGATTGAAAATGAAGTATTTAAGGTTATAATCTAATCAATTATGTGTTTGCATCATTTTTATTGTATATTTATTGAGTTAATAGTAATAAAATGAAAATTCACAAAAACGTGGAAAAACGGCAAAATATTGCCTAATTCGATGATATTTTGATTAAATCACATAAAGGAAAAGGGAATGATAAACGTCAAAATATTGCTAAATTCGATGATTTCTCGTACGAAACAAAATGCAAGAAAACTTGCTTAAAATGCAATATTATGCGAAATTCTGAGATTTGAAGGCCAAATCAGATATCGTGATACTACATGAAATAGTATCGAAATATTGGTAAAAATGAATATATTTACGTAATATCAAACTACATGAAAAACGTGAAAAAAGTCACTATTATACCAAATTTGAGGATTTTAACTTCGAATCATAATGCAAGGTTTCGTATTATTTAGATCCAAGACAAGACATATGACAATGTTGTTTCCAATACAAATGATAAAAATCAATGTGTTTTCATTAGAATTAACTGAAATGTCCCTGATTTCCCGTTCATATTACCGATGGAAGATGTACAAATAAAACCGCTCTAATCCGGCTGAAACGTCGATATATGCAATAAAAACAGAACTTCTCCCCTTTTCAATATCTTACTCAGTATTTTAAAGAGAAACAAATAGATGATTGAAAATGAAGTATTTAAGGTTATAATCTAATCAATTATGTGTTTGCATCATTTTTATTGTATATTTAATGAATTAATACTAATAAACTGAAAATTCACAAAAACGTGGAAAAACGGCAAAATATTGCCTAATTCGATGATATTTTGATTAAATCACATAAAGGAAAAGGGAATGATAAACGTCAAAATATTGCTAAATTCGATGATTTCTCGTACGAAACAAAATGCAAGAAAACTTGCTTAAAATGCAATATTATGCGAAATTCTGAGATTTGAAGGCCAAATCACATATCGTGATACTACATGAAATAGTATCGAAATATTGGTAAAAATGAATATATTTACGTAATATCAAACTACATGAAAAACGTGAAAAAAGTCACGATTATACCAAATTTGAGGATTTTAACTTCGAATCATAAAGCGAGGTTTCGTACTATTTAGATCCATGAAAAGACATATGACAATGTTGTTTCCAATACAAATTATAAAAATAAATGTGTTTTCATTAGAATTAACTAAAATGTTCCTGATTTTCCGTTTATATTACCAATGGAAGATGTACACGTAAAACCGCTCTAATCCGGCTGAAACGTCGATATATGCAATAAAAACAGAACTTCTCCCCTTTTCAATATCTTACTCAGTATTTTAAAGAGAAACAAATAGATGATTGAAAATGAAGTATTTAAGGTTATAATCTAATCAATCATGTGTTTGCAGCATTTTTATTGTATATTTATTGAGTTAATACTAATAAACTGAAAATTCACCAAAACGTGGAAAAACGGCAAAATATTGCCTAATTCGATGATATTTTGATTAAATCACATAAAGGAAAAGGGAATGATAAACGTCAAAATATTGCTAAATTCGATGATTTCTCGTACGAAACAAAATGCAAGAAAACTTGCTTAAAATGCAATATTAGGCGAAATTCTGAGATTTGAAGGCCAAATTACATATCGTGATACTACATGAAATAGTATCGAAATATTGGTATAAATGAATATATTTACGTAATATCAAACTACATGAAAAACGTGAAAAAAGTCACGATTATACCAAATTTGAGGATTTTAACGTCGAATCATAATGCAAGGTTTCGTATTATTTAGATCCAAGACAAGACATATGACAATGTTGTTTCCAATACAAATGATAAAAATCAATGTGTTTTCATTAGAATTAACTGAAATGTTCCTGATTTTCCGTTCATATTACCGATGAAAGATGTACAAGTAAAACCGCTCTAATCCGGCTGAAACGTCGATATATGCAATAAAAACAGAACTTCTCCCCTTGTCAATATCTTACTCAGTATTTTAAAGAGAAACAAATAGATGATTGAAAATGAAGTATTTAAGGTTACAATCTAATCAATTATGTGTTTGCATTATTTTTATGTGTTTGCATCATTTTTATTGTATATTTATTGAGTTAATACTAATAAACTGAAAATTCACAAAAACGTGGAAAAACGGCAAAATATTGCCTAATTCGATGATATTTTGATTAAATCACATAAAGGAAAAGGGAATGATAAACGTCAAAATATTGCTTAATTCGATGATTTCTCGTACGAAACAAAATGCAAGAAAACTTGCTTAAAATGCAATATTATGCGAAATTCTGAGATTTGAAGGCCAAATCACATATCGTGATACTACATGAAATAGTATCGAAATATTGGTAAAAATGAATATATTTACGTAATATCAAACTACATGAAAAACGTGAAAAAAGTCACTATTATACCAAATTTGAGGATTTTAACTTCGAATCATAAAGCGAGGTTTCGTACTATTTTGATCCATGAAAAGAGATATGACAATGTTGTTTCCAATACAAATTATAAAAGTCAATGTGTTTTCATTAGAATTAACTAAAATGTTCCTGATTTTCCGTTTATATTACCGATGGAAGATGTACACGCAAAACCGCTCTATTCCGGCTGAAACGTCGATATATGCAATAAAACCGAACTTCTCCCTTTTTCAATATCTTACTCAGTATTTTAACGAGAAACAAATAGATGATTGAAAATGAAGTATTTAAGGTTACTATCTAATCAATTTTGTGTTTGCATCATTTTTATTGTATATTTAATGAATTAATACTAATAAAATGAAAATTCACAAAAACGTGGAAAAACGGCAAAATATTGCCTAATTCGATGATATTTTGATTAAATCACATAAAGGAAAAGGGAATGATAAACGTCAAAATATTGCTAAATTCGATGATTTCTCGTACGAAACAAAATGCAAGAAAACTTGCTTAATATGCAATATTATGCGAAATTCTGAGATTTGAAGGCCAAATCACATATCGTGATACTACATGAAATAGTATCGAAATATTGGTAAAAATGAATATATTTACGTAATATCAAACTACATGAAAAACGTGAAAAAAGTCACGATTATACCAAATTTGAGGATTTTAACTTCGAATCATAAAGCGAGGTTTCGTACTATTTAGATCCATGAAAAGACATATGACAATGTTGTTTCCAATACAAATTATGAAAATCAATGTGTTTTCATTAGAATTAACTAAAATGTTCCTGATTTTCCGTTTATATTACCGATGGAAGATGTACACGTAAAACCGCTCTAATCCGGCTGAAACGTCGATATATGCAATAAAAACAGAACTTCTCCCCTTTTCAATATCTTAATCAGTATTTTAAAGAGAAACAAATAGATGATTGAAAATGAAGTATTTAAGGTTATAATCTAATCAATTATGTGTTTGCATCATTTTTATTGTATATTTATTGAGTTAATAGTAATAAAATGAAAATTCACAAAAACGTGGAAAAACGGCAAAATATTGCCTACTTCGATGATATTTTGATTAAATCACATAAAGGAAAAGGGAATGATAAACGTCAAAATATTGCTAAATTCGATGATTTCTCGTACGAAACAAAATGCAAGAAAACTTGCTTAAAATGCAATATTATGCGAAATTCTGAGATTTGAAGGCCAAATCAGATATCGTGATACTACATGAAATAGTATCGAAATATTGGTAAAAATGAATATATTTACGTAATATCAAACTACATGAAAAACGTGAAAAAAGTCACTATTATACCAAATTTGAGGATTTTAACTTCGAATCATAATGCAAGGTTTCGTATTATTTAGATCCAAGACAAGACATATGACAATGTTGTTTCCAATACAAATGATAAAAATCAATGTGTTTTCATTAGAATTAACTGAAATGTCCCTGATTTCCCGTTCATATTACCGATGGAAGATGTACAAATAAAACCGCTCTAATCCGGCTGAAACGTCGATATATGCAATAAAAACAGAACTTCTCCCCTTTTCAATATCTTACTCAGTATTTTAAAGAGAAACAAATAGATGATTGAAAATGAAGTATTTAAGGTTATAATCTAATCAATTATGTGTTTGCATCATTTTTATTGTATATTTAATGAATTAATACTAATAAACTGAAAATTCACAAAAACGTGGAAAAACGGCAAAATATTGCCTAATTCGATGATATTTTGATTAAATCACATAAAGGAAAAGGGAATGATAAACGTCAAAATATTGCTAAATTCGATGATTTCTCGTACGAAACAAAATGCAAGAAAACTTGCTTAAAATGCAATATTATGCGAAATTCTGAGATTTGAAGGCCAAATCACATATCGTGATACTACATGAAATAGTATCGAAATATTGGTAAAAATGAATATATTTACGTAATATCAAACTACATGAAAAACGTGAAAAAAGTCACGATTATACCAAATTTGAGGATTTTAACTTCGAATCATAAAGCGAGGTTTCGTACTATTTAGATCCATGAAAAGACATATGACAATGTTGTTTCCAATACAAATTATAAAAATAAATGTGTTTTCATTAGAATTAACTAAAATGTTCCTGATTTTCCGTTTATATTACCAATGGAAGATGTACACGTAAAACCGCTCTAATCCGGCTGAAACGTCGATATATGCAATAAAAACAGAACTTCTCCCCTTTTCAATATCTTACTCAGTATTTTAAAGAGAAACAAATAGATGATTGAAAATGAAGTATTTAAGGTTATAATCTAATCAATCATGTGTTTGCAGCATTTTTATTGTATATTTATTGAGTTAATACTAATAAACTGAAAATTCACCAAAACGTGGAAAAACGGCAAAATATTGCCTAATTCGATGATATTTTGATTAAATCACATAAAGGAAAAGGGAATGATAAACGTCAAAATATTGCTAAATTCGATGATTTCTCGTACGAAACAAAATGCAAGAAAACTTGCTTAAAATGCAATATTAGGCGAAATTCTGAGATTTGAAGGCCAAATTACATATCGTGATACTACATGAAATAGTATCGAAATATTGGTATAAATGAATATATTTACGTAATATCAAACTACATGAAAAACGTGAAAAAAGTCACGATTATACCAAATTTGAGGATTTTAACGTCGAATCATAATGCAAGGTTTCGTATTATTTAGATCCAAGACAAGACATATGACAATGTTGTTTCCAATACAAATGATAAAAATCAATGTGTTTTCATTAGAATTAACTGAAATGTTCCTGATTTTCCGTTCATATTACCGATGAAAGATGTACAAGTAAAACCGCTCTAATCCGGCTGAAACGTCGATATATGCAATAAAAACAGAACTTCTCCCCTTGTCAATATCTTACTCAGTATTTTAAAGAGAAACAAATAGATGATTGAAAATGAAGTATTTAAGGTTACAATCTAATCAATTATGTGTTTGCATTATTTTTATGTGTTTGCATCATTTTTATTGTATATTTATTGAGTTAATACTAATAAACTGAAAATTCACAAAAACGTGGAAAAACGGCAAAATATTGCCTAATTCGATGATATTTTGATTAAATCACATAAAGGAAAAGGGAATGATAAACGTCAAAATATTGCTTAATTCGATGATTTCTCGTACGAAACAAAATGCAAGAAAACTTGCTTAAAATGCAATATTATGCGAAATTCTGAGATTTGAAGGCCAAATCACATATCGTGATACTACATGAAATAGTATCGAAATATTGGTAAAAATGAATATATTTACGTAATATCAAACTACATGAAAAACGTGAAAAAAGTCACTATTATACCAAATTTGAGGATTTTAACTTCGAATCATAAAGCGAGGTTTCGTACTATTTTGATCCATGAAAAGAGATATGACAATGTTGTTTCCAATACAAATTATAAAAGTCAATGTGTTTTCATTAGAATTAACTAAAATGTTCCTGATTTTCCGTTTATATTACCGATGGAAGATGTACACGCAAAACCGCTCTATTCCGGCTGAAACGTCGATATATGCAATAAAACCGAACTTCTCCCTTTTTCAATATCTTACTCAGTATTTTAACGAGAAACAAATAGATGATTGAAAATGAAGTATTTAAGGTTACTATCTAATCAATTTTGTGTTTGCATCATTTTTATTGTATATTTAATGAATTAATACTAATAAAATGAAAATTCACAAAAACGTGGAAAAACGGCAAAATATTGCCTAATTCGATGATATTTTGATTAAATCACATAAAGGAAAAGGGAATGATAAACGTCAAAATATTGCTAAATTCGATGATTTCTCGTACGAAACAAAATGCAAGAAAACTTGCTTAATATGCAATATTATGCGAAATTCTGAGATTTGAAGGCCAAATCACATATCGTGATACTACATGAAATAGTATCGAAATATTGGTAAAAATGAATATATTTACGTAATATCAAACTACATGAAAAACGTGAAAAAAGTCACGATTATACCAAATTTGAGGATTTTAACTTCGAATCATAAAGCGAGGTTTCGTACTATTTAGATCCATGAAAAGACATATGACAATGTTGTTTCCAATACAAATTATGAAAATCAATGTGTTTTCATTAGAATTAACTAAAATGTTCCTGATTTTCCGTTTATATTACCGATGGAAGATGTACACGTAAAACCGCTCTAATCCGGCTGAAACGTCGATATATGCAATAAAAACAGAACTTCTCCCCTTTTCAATATCTTAATCAGTATTTTAAAGAGAAACAAATAGATGATTGAAAATGAAGTATTTAAGGTTATAATCTAATCAATTATGTGTTTGCATCATTTTTATTGTATATTTATTGAGTTAATAGTAATAAAATGAAAATTCACAAAAACGTGGAAAAACGGCAAAATATTGCCTACTTCGATGATATTTTGATTAAATCACATAAAGGAAAAGGGAATGATAAACGTCAAAATATTGCTAAATTCGATGATTTCTCGTACGAAACAAAATGCAAGAAAACTTGCTTAAAATGCAATATTATGCGAAATTCTGAGATTTGAAGGCCAAATCAGATATCGTGATACTACATGAAATAGTATCGAAATATTGGTAAAAATGAATATATTTACGTAATATCAAACTACATGAAAAACGTGAAAAAAGTCACTATTATACCAAATTTGAGGATTTTAACTTCGAATCATAATGCAAGGTTTCGTATTATTTAGATCCAAGACAAGACATATGACAATGTTGTTTCCAATACAAATGATAAAAATCAATGTGTTTTCATTAGAATTAACTGAAATGTCCCTGATTTCCCGTTCATATTACCGATGGAAGATGTACAAATAAAACCGCTCTAATCCGGCTGAAACGTCGATATATGCAATAAAAACAGAACTTCTCCCCTTTTCAATATCTTACTCAGTATTTTAAAGAGAAACAAATAGATGATTGAAAATGAAGTATTTAAGGTTATAATCTAATCAATTATGTGTTTGCATCATTTTTATTGTATATTTAATGAATTAATACTAATAAACTGAAAATTCACAAAAACGTGGAAAAACGGCAAAATATTGCCTAATTCGATGATATTTTGATTAAATCACATAAAGGAAAAGGGAATGATAAACGTCAAAATATTGCTAAATTCGATGATTTCTCGTACGAAACAAAATGCAAGAAAACTTGCTTAAAATGCAATATTATGCGAAATTCTGAGATTTGAAGGCCAAATCACATATCGTGATACTACATGAAATAGTATCGAAATATTGGTAAAAATGAATATATTTACGTAATATCAAACTACATGAAAAACGTGAAAAAAGTCACGATTATACCAAATTTGAGGATTTTAACTTCGAATCATAAAGCGAGGTTTCGTACTATTTAGATCCATGAAAAGACATATGACAATGTTGTTTCCAATACAAATTATAAAAATAAATGTGTTTTCATTAGAATTAACTAAAATGTTCCTGATTTTCCGTTTATATTACCGATGGAAGATGTACACGTAAAACCGCTCTAATCCGGCTGAAACGTCGATATATGCAATAAAAACAGAACTTCTCCCCTTTTCAATATCTTACTCAGTATTTTAAAGAGAAACAAGTAGATGATTGAAAATGAAGTATTTAAGGTTATAATCTAATCAATCATGTGTTTGCAGCATTTTTATTGTATATTTATTGAGTTAATACTAATAAACTGAAAATTCACCAAAACGTGGAAAAACGGCAAAATATTGCCTAATTCGATGATATTTTGATTAAATCACATAAAGGAAAAGGGAATGATAAACGTCAAAATATTGCTAAATTCGATGATTTCTCGTACGAAACAAAATGCAAGAAAACTAGCTTAAAATGCAATATTAGGCGAAATTCTGAGATTTGAAGGCCAAATTACATATCGTGATACTACATGAAATAGTATCGAAATATTGGTATAAATGAATATATTTACGTAATATCAAACTACATGAAAAACGTGAAAAAAGTCACGATTATACCAAATTTGAGGATTTTAACGTCGAATCATAATGCAAGGTTTCGTATTATTTAGATCCAAGACAAGACATATGACAATGTTGTTTCCAATACAAATGATAAAAATCAATGTGTTTTCATTAGAATTAACTGAAATGTTCCTGATTTTCCGTTCATATTACCGATGAAAGATGTACAAGTAAAACCGCTCTAATCCGGCTGAAACGTCGATATATGCAATAAAAACAGAACTTCTCCCCTTGTCAATATCTTACTCAGTATTTTAAAGAGAAACAAATAGATGATTGAAAATGAAGTATTTAAGGTTACAATCTAATCAATTATGTGTTTGCATTATTTTTATGTGTTTGCATCATTTTTATTGTATATTTATTGAGTTAATACTAATAAACTGAAAATTCACAAAAACGTGGAAAACCGGCAAAATATTGCCTAATTCGATGATATTTTGATTAAATCACATAAAGGAAAAGGGAATGATAAACGTCAAAATATTGCTAAATTCGATGATTTCTCGTATGAAACAAAATGCAAGAAAACTTGCTTAAAAATGCAATATTATGCGAAATTCTGAGATTTGAAGGCCAAATCACATATCATGATACTACATGAAATAGTATCGAAATATTGGTAAAAATGAATATATTTACGTAATATCAAACTACATGAAAAACGTGAAAAAAGTCACGATTATACCAAATTTGAGGATTTTAACTTCGAATCATAAAGCGAGGTTTCGTACTATTTAGATCCATGAAAAGACATATGACAATGTTGTTTCCAATACAAATTATAAAAATAAATGTGTTTTCATTAGAATTAACTAAAATGTTCCTGATTTTCCGTTTATATTACCGATGGAAGATGTACACGTAAAACCGCTCTAATCCGGCTGAAACGTCGATATATGCAATAAAAACAGAACTTCTCCCCTTTTCAATATCTTACTCAGTATTTTAAAGAGAAACAAGTAGATGATTGAAAATGAAGTATTTAAGGTTATAATCTAATCAATCATGTGTTTGCAGCATTTTTATTGTATATTTATTGAGTTAATACTAATAAACTGAAAATTCACCAAAACGTGGAAAAACGGCAAAATATTGCCTAATTCGATGATATTTTGATTAAATCACATAAAGGAAAAGGGAATGATAAACGTCAAAATATTGCTAAATTCGATGATTTCTCGTACGAAACAAAATGCAAGAAAACTAGCTTAAAATGCAATATTAGGCGAAATTCTGAGATTTGAAGGCCAAATTACATATCGTGATACTACATGAAATAGTATCGAAATATTGGTATAAATGAATATATTTACGTAATATCAAACTACATGAAAAACGTGAAAAAAGTCACGATTATACCAAATTTGAGGATTTTAACGTCGAATCATAATGCAAGGTTTCGTATTATTTAGATCCAAGACAAGACATATGACAATGTTGTTTCCAATACAAATGATAAAAATCAATGTGTTTTCATTAGAATTAACTGAAATGTTCCTGATTTTCCGTTCATATTACCGATGAAAGATGTACAAGTAAAACCGCTCTAATCCGGCTGAAACGTCGATATATGCAATAAAAACAGAACTTCTCCCCTTGTCAATATCTTACTCAGTATTTTAAAGAGAAACAAATAGATGATTGAAAATGAAGTATTTAAGGTTACAATCTAATCAATTATGTGTTTGCATTATTTTTATGTGTTTGCATCATTTTTATTGTATATTTATTGAGTTAATACTAATAAACTGAAAATTCACAAAAACGTGGAAAACCGGCAAAATATTGCCTAATTCGATGATATTTTGATTAAATCACATAAAGGAAAAGGGAATGATAAACGTCAAAATATTGCTAAATTCGATGATTTCTCGTATGAAACAAAATGCAAGAAAACTTGCTTAAAAATGCAATATTATGCGAAATTCTGAGATTTGAAGGCCAAATCACATATCATGATACTACATGAAATAGTATCGAAATATTGGTAAAAATGAATATATTTACGTAATATCAAACTACATGAAAAACGTGAAAAAAGTCACTATTATACCAAATTTGAGGATTTTAACTTCGAATCATAAAGCGAGGTTTCGTACTATTTAGATCCATGAAAAGACATATGACAATGTTGTTTCCAATACAAATTATAAAAATCAATGTGTTTTCATTAAAATTAACTAAAATGTTCCTGATTTTCCGTTTATATTACCGATGGAAGATGTACACGCAAAACCGCTCTATTCCGGCTGAAACGTCGATATATGCAATAAAAACCGAACTTCTCCCCTTTTCAATATCTTACTCAGTATTTTAACGAGAAACAAATAGATGATTGAAAATGAAGTATTTAAGGTTACTATCTAATCAATTATGTGTTTGCATCATTTTTATTGTATATTTATTGAGTTAATACTAATAAACTGAAAATTCACAAAAACGTGGAAAAACGGCAAAATATTGCCTAATTCGATGATATTTTGATTAAATCACAAAAAGGAAAAGGGAATGATGAACGTCAAAATCTTGCTAAATTCGATGATTTCTCGTACGAAACAAAATGCAAGAAAACTTGCTTAAAATGCAATATTATGCGAAATTCTGAGATTTGAAGGCCAAATCACATACCGTGATACTACATGAAATTGTATCGAAATATTGGTAAAAATGAATATATTTACGTAATATCAAACTACATGAAAAACGTGAAAAAACTCACTATTATACCAAATTTGAGGATTTTAACTTCGAATCATAAAGCGAGGTTTCGTACTATTTAGATCCATGAAAAGACATATGAAAATGTTGTTTCCAATACAAATTATAAAAATCAATGTGTTTTCATTAGAATTAACTAAAATGTTCCTGATTTTCCGTTTATATTACCAAAGGAAGATGTACACGCAAAACCGCTCTATTCCGGCTGAAACGTCGATATATGCAATAAAAACCGAACTTCTCCCCTTTTCAATATCTTACTCAGTATTTTAACGAGAAACAAATAGATGATTGAAAATGAAGTATTTAAGGTAACTATCTAATCAATTATGTGTTTGCATCATTTTTATTGTATATTTAATGAATTAATACTAATAAACTGAAAATTCACAAAAACGTGGAAAAACGGCAAAATATTGCCTAATTCGATGGTATTTTGATTAAATCACATAAAGGAAAAGGGAATGATAAACGTCAAAATATTGCTAAATTCGATGATTTCTCGTACGAAACAAAATGCAAAAAAACTTGCTTAAAATGCAATATTATGCGAAATTCTGAGATTTGAAGGCCAAATCACATATCGTGATACTACATGAAATTGTATCGAAATATTGGTAAAAATGAATATATTTACGTAATATCAAACTACATGAAAAACGTGAAAAAAGTCACGATTATACCAAATTTGAGGATTTTAACTTCGAATCATAGTGCAAGGTTTCGTATTATTTAGATCCAAGAAAAGACATATGACAATGTTGTTTCCAATACAAATGATAAAAATCAATGTGTTTTCATTAGAATTAACTGAAATGTTCCTGATTTTCCGTTCATATTACCGATGGAAGATGTACACGTAAAACCGCTCTAACCTGGCTGAAACGTCGATATATGCAATAAAAACAGAACTTCTTCCCTTTTCAATATCTTACTCAGTATTTTAAAGAGAAACAAATAGATGATTGTAAATGAAGTATTTAAGGTTATAATCTAATCAATTATGTGTTTGCATCATTTTTATTGTATATTTATTGAGTTAATACTAATAAACTGAAAATTCACAAAAACGTGGAAAAACGGCAAAATATTGCCTAATTCGATGATATTTTGATTAAATCACATAAAGGAAAAGGGAATGATAAACGTCAAAATATTGCTAAATTCGATGATTTCTCGTACGAAACAAAATGCAAGAAAACTTGCTTAAAATGCAATATTTTGCGAAATTCTGAGATTTGAAGGCCAAATCACATATCGTGATTCTACATGAAATTGTATCGAAATATTGGTAAAAATGAATATATTTACGTAATATCAAACTACATGAAAAACGTGAAAAAAGTCACGATTATACCAAATTTGAGGATTTTAACTTCGAATCATAGTGCAAGGTTTCGTATTATTTAGATCCAAGAAAAGACATATGACAATGTTGTTTCCAATACAAATGATAAAAGTCAATGTGTTTTCATTAGAATTAACTGAAATGTTCCTGATTTTCCGTTCATATTACCGATGGAAGATGTACACGTAAAACCGCTCTAACCTGGCTGAAACGTCGATATATGCAATAAAAACAGAACTTCTCCCCTTTTCAATATCTTACTCAGTATTTTAAAGAGAAACAAATAGATGATTGTAAATGAAGTATTTAAGGTTATAATCTAATCAATTATGTGTTTGCATCATTTTTATTGTATATTTATTGAGTTAATACTAATAAACTGAAAATTCACAAAAACGTGGAAAAACGGCAAAATATTGCCTAATTCGATGATATTTTGATTAAATCACATAAAGGAAAAGGGAATGATAAACGTCAAAATATTGCTAAATTCGATGATTTCTCGTACGAAACAAAATGCAAGAAAACTTGCTTAAAATGCAATATTATGCGAAATTCTGAGATTTGAAGGCCAAATCACATATCGTGATACTACATGAAATAGTATCGAAATATTGGTAAAAATGAATATATTTACGTAATATCAAACTACATGAAAAACGTGAAAAAAGTCACGATTATGTCAAATTTGAGGATTTTAACTTCGAATCATAATGCAAGGTTTCGTATTATTTAGATCCAAGAAAAGACATATGACAATGTTGTTTCCAATACAAATGATAAAAGTCAATGTGTTTTCATTAGAATTAACTGAAATGTTCCTGATTTTCCGTTCATATTACCGATGGAAGATGTACACGTAAAACCGCTCTAATCCGGCTGAAACGTCGACATATGCAATAAAAACAGAACTTCTCCCCTTTTCAATATCTTACTCAGTATTTTAAAGAGAAACAAATAGATGATTAAAAATGAAGTATTTAAGGTTATAATCTAATCAATTATGTGTTTGCATCATTTTTATTGTATATTTATTGAGTTAATACTAATAAACTGAAAATTCACAAAAACGTAGAAAAACGGCAAAATATTGCCTAATTCGATGATATTTTGATTAAATCACATAAAGGAAAAGGGAATGATGAACGTCAAAATCTTGCTAAATTCGATGATTTCTCGTACGAAACAAAATGCAAGAAAACTTGCTTAAAATGCAATATTATGCGAAATTTTGAGATTTGAAGGCCAAATCACATATCGTTATACGACATGAAATAGTATCGAAATATTGGTAAAAATGAATATATTTACGTAATATCAAACTACATGAAAAACGTGAAAAAAGTCACTATTATACCAAATTTGAGGATTTTAACTTCGAATCATAAAGCGAGGTTTCGTACTATTTAGATCCATGAAAAGACATATGACAATGTTGTTTCCAATACAAATTATAAAAATCAATGTGTTTTCATTAGAATTAACTAAAAGGTTCCTGATTTTTCGTTTATATTACCGATGGAAGATGTACACGCAAAACCGCTCTATTCCGGCTGAAACGTCGATATATGCAATAAAAACCGAACTTCTCCCCTTTTCAATATTTCAAAATACTCAGTATTTTAACGAGAAACAAATAGATGATTGAAAATGAAGTATTTAAGGTTACTATCTAATCAATTATGTGTTTGCATCATTTTTATTGTATATTTAATGAATTAATACTAATAAACTGAAAATTCACAAAAACGTGGAAAAACGGCAAAATATTGCCTAATTCGATGATATTTTGATTAAATCACATAAAGGAAAAGGGAATGATAAACGTCAAAATATTGCTAAATTCGATGATTTCTCGTACGAAACAAAATGCAAGAAAACTTGCTTAAAATGCAATATTTTGCGAAATTCTGAGATTTGAAGGCCAAATCACATATCGTGATACTACATGAAATAGTATCGAAATATTGGTAAAAATGAATATATTTACGTAATATCAAACTACATGAAAAACGTGAAAAAAGTCACGATTATACCAAATTTGAGGATTTTAACTTCGAATCATAGTGCAAGGTTTCGTATTATTTAGATCCAAGAAAAGGCATATGACAATGTTGTTTCCAATACAAATGATAAAAATCAATGTGTTTTCCTTAGAATTAACTGAAATGTTCCTGATTTTCCGTTTATATTACCAAAGGAAGATGTACACGTAAAACCGCTCTAATCCGGCTGAAACGTCGATATATGCAATAAAAACAGAACTTCTCCCCTTTTCAATATCTTACTCAGTATTTTAACGAGAAACAAATAGATGATTGAAAATGAAGTATTTAAGGTTACTATCTAATCAATTATGTGTTTGCATCATTTTTATTGTATATTTAATGAGTTAATACTAATAAACTGAAAATTCACAAAAACGTGGAAAAACGGCAAAATATTGCCTAATTCGATGATATTTTGATTAAATCACAAAAAGGAAAAGGGAATGATGAACGTCAAAATATTGCTAAATTCGATGATTTCTCGTACGAAACAAAATGCAAGAAAACTTGCTTAAAATGCAATATTATGCGAAATTCTGAGATTTGAAGGCCAAATCACATATCGTGATACTACATGAAATTGTATCGAAATATTGGTAAAAATGAATATATTTACGTAATATCAAACTACATGAAAAACGTGAAAAAAGTCACGATTATACCAAATTTGAGGATTTTAACTTCGAATCATAATGCAAGGTTTCGTATTATTTAGATCCAAGACAAGACATATGACAATGTTGTTTCCAATACAAATGATTAAAATCAATGTGTTTTCATTAGAATTAACTGAAATGTTCCTGATTTTCCGTTCATATTACCGATGGAAGATGTACAAGTAAAACCGCTCTAATCCGGCTGAAACGTCGATAAATGCAATAAAAACAAAACTTCTCCCCTTTTCAATATCTTACTCAGTATTTTAAAGAGAAACAAATAGATTATTGAAAATGAAGTATTTAAGGTTACAATCTAATCAATTATGTGTTTGCATCATTTTTATTGTATATTTATTGAGTTAATACTAATAAACTGAAAATTCACAAAAACGTAGAAAAACGGCAAAATATTGCCTAATTCGATGATATTTTGATTAAATCACATAAAGGAAAAGGGAATGATGAACGTCAAAATCTTGCTAAATTCGATGATTTCTCGTACGAAACAAAATGCAAGAAAACTTGCTTAAAATGCAATATTATGCGAAATTCTGAGATTTGAAGGCCAAATCACATATCATTATACGACATGAAATAGTATCGAAATATTGGTAAAAATGAATATATTTACGTAATATCAAACTACATGAAAAACGTGAAAAAACTCACTATTATACCAAATTTGAGGATTTTAACTTCGAATCATAGAGCGAGGTTTCGTACTATTTAGATCCATGAAAAGACATATGACAATGTTGTTTCCAATACAAATTATAAAAATTAATGTGTTTTCATTAGAATTAACTAAAATGTTCCTGATTTTCCGTTTATATTACCAAAGGAAGATGTACACGCAAAACCGCTCTATTCCGGCTGAAACGTCGATATATGCAATAAAAACCGAACTTCTCCCCTTTTCAATATCTTACTCAGTATTTTAACGAGAAACAAATAGATGATTGAAAATGAAGTATTTAAGGTTACTATATAATCAATTATGTGTTTGCATCATTTTTATTGTATATTTAATGAATTAATACTAATAAACTGAAAATTCACAAAAACGTGGAAAAACGGCAAAATATTGCCTAATTCGATGATATTTTGATTAAATCACATAAAGGAAAAGGGAATGATAAACGTCAAAATATTGCTAAATTCGATGATTTCTCGTACGGAACAAAATGCAAGAAAACTTGCTTAAAATGCAATATTATGCGAAATTCTGAGATTTGAAGGTCAAATCACATATCGTGATACTACATGAAATTGTATCGAAATATTGGTTAAAATGAATATATTTACGTATTATCAAACTACATGAAAAACGTGAAAAAAGTCACGATTATACCAAATTTGAGGATTTTAACTTCGAATCATAGTGCAAGGTTTCGTATTATTTAGATCCAAGAAAAGACATATGACAATGTTGTTTCCAATACAAATGATAAAAATCAATGTGTTTTCATTAGAATTAACTGAAATGTTCCTGATTTTCCGTTCATATTACCGATGGAAGAGGTACACGTAAAACCGCTCTAACCTGGCTGAAACGTCGATATATGCAATAAAAACAGAACTTCTCCCCTTTTCAATATCTTACTCAGTATTTTAAAGAGAAACAAATAGATGATTGTAAATGAAGTATTTAAGGTTATAATCTAATCAATTATGTGTTTGCATCATTTTTATTGTATATTTATTGAGTTAATACTAATAAACTGAAAATTCACAAAAACGTGGAAAAACGGCAAAATATTGCCTAATTCGATGATATTTTGATTAAATCACATAAAGGAAAAGGGCATGATAAACGTCAAAATATTGCTAAATTCGATGATTTCTCGTACGAAACAAAATGCAAGAAAACTTGCTTAAAATGCAATATTATGCGAAATTCTGAGATTTGAAGGCCAAATCACATATCGTGATACTACATGAAATTGTATCGAAATATTGGTAAAAATGAATATATTTACGTAATATCAAACTACATGAAAAACGTGAAAAAAATCACGATTATACGAAATTTGAGGATTTTAACTTCGAATCATAGTGCAAGGTTTCGTATTATTTAGATCCAAGAAAAGACATATGCCAATGTTGTTTCCAATACAAATGATAAAAATCAATGTGTTTTCATTAGAATTAACTGAAATGTTCCTGATTTTCCGTTCATATTACCGATGGAAGATGTACACGTAAAACCGCTCTAACCTGGCTGAAACGTCGATATATGCAATAAAAACAGAACTTCTCCCCTTTTCAATATCTTACTCAGTATTTTAAAGAGAAACAAATAGATGATTGTAAATGAAGTATTTAAGGTTATAATCTAATCAATTATGTGTTTGCACCATTTTTATTGTATATTTATTGAGTTAATACTAATAAACTGAAAATTCACAAAAACGTGGAAAAACGGCAAAATATTGCCTAATTCGATGATATTTTGATTAAATCACATAAAGGAAAAGGGAATGATAAACGTCAAAATATTGCTAAATTCGATGATTTCTCGTACGAAACAAAATGCAAGAAAACTTGCTTAAAATGCAATATTATGCGAAATTCTGAGATTTGAAGGCCAAATCACATATCGTGATACTACATGAAATAGTATCGAAATATTGGTAAAAATGAATATATTTACGTAATATCAAACTACATGAAAAACGTGAAAAAAGTCACGATTATGCCAAATTTGAGGATTTTAACTTCGAATCATAATGCAAGGTTTCGTATTATTTAGATCCAAGAAAAGACATATGACAATGTTGTTTCCAATACAAATGATAAAAATCAATGTGTTTTCATTAGAATTAACTGAAATGTTCCTGATTTTCCGTTCATATTACCGATGGAAGAGGTACACGTAAAACCGCTCTAACCTGGCTGAAACGTCGATATATGCAATAAAAACAGAACTTCTCCCCTTTTCAATATCTTACTCAGTATTTTAAAGAGAAACAAATAGATGATTGTAAATGAAGTATTTAAGGTTATAATCTAATCAATTATGTGTTTGCATCATTTTTATTGTATATTTATTGAGTTAATACTAATAAACTGAAAATTCACAAAAACGTGGAAAAACGGCAAAATATTGCCTAATTCGATGATATTTTGATTAAATCACATAAAGGAAAAGGGCATGATAAACGTCAAAATATTGCTAAATTCGATGATTTCTCGTACGAAACAAAATGCAAGAAAACTTGCTTAAAATGCAATATTATGCGAAATTCTGAGATTTGAAGGCCAAATCACATATCGTGATACTACATGAAATTGTATCGAAATATTGGTAAAAATGAATATATTTACGTAATATCAAACTACATGAAAAACGTGAAAAAAATCACGATTATACGAAATTTGAGGATTTTAACTTCGAATCATAGTGCAAGGTTTCGTATTATTTAGATCCAAGAAAAGACATATGCCAATGTTGTTTCCAATACAAATGATAAAAATCAATGTGTTTTCATTAGAATTAACTGAAATGTTCCTGATTTTCCGTTCATATTACCGATGGAAGATGTACACGTAAAACCGCTCTAACCTGGCTGAAACGTCGATATATGCAATAAAAACAGAACTTCTCCCCTTTTCAATATCTTACTCAGTATTTTAAAGAGAAACAAATAGATGATTGTAAATGAAGTATTTAAGGTTATAATCTAATCAATTATGTGTTTGCACCATTTTTATTGTATATTTATTGAGTTAATACTAATAAACTGAAAATTCACAAAAACGTGGAAAAACGGCAAAATATTGCCTAATTCGATGATATTTTGATTAAATCACATAAAGGAAAAGGGAATGATAAACGTCAAAATATTGCTAAATTCGATGATTTCTCGTACGAAACAAAATGCAAGAAAACTTGCTTAAAATGCAATATTATGCGAAATTCTGAGATTTGAAGGCCAAATCACATATCGTGATACTACATGAAATAGTATCGAAATATTGGTAAAAATGAATATATTTACGTAATATCAAACTACATGAAAAACGTGAAAAAAGTCACGATTATGCCAAATTTGAGGATTTTAACTTCGAATCATAATGCAAGGTTTCGTATTATTTAGATCCAAGAAAAGACATATGACAATGTTGTTTCCAATACAAATGATAAAAATCAATGTGTTTTCATTAGAATTAACTGAAATGTTCCTGATTTTCCGTTCATATTACCGATGGAAGATGTACACGTAAAACCGCTCTAATCCGGCTGAAACGTCGATATATGCAATAAAAACAGAACTTCTCCCCTTTTCAATATCTTACTCAGTATTTTAAAGAGAAACAAATAGATGATTAAAAATGAAGTATTTAAGGTTATAATCTAATCAATTATGTGTTTGCATCATTTTTATTGTATATTTATTGAGTTAATACTAATAAACTGAAAATTCACAAAAACGTAGAAAAACGGCAAAATATTGCCTAATTCGATGATATTTTGATTAAATCACATAAAGGAAAAGGGAATGATGAACGTCAAAATCTTGCTAAATTCGATGATTTCTCGTACGAAACAAAATGCAAGAAAACTTGCTTAAAATGCAATATTATGCGAAATTCTGAGATTTGAAGGCCAAATCACATATCGTTATACGACATGAAATAGTATCGAAATATTGGTAAAAATGAATATATTTACGTAATATCAAACTACATGAAAAACGTGAAAAAACTCACTATTATACCAAATTTGAGATTTTAACTTCGAATCATAGAGCGAGGTTTCGTACTATTTAGATCCATGAAAAGACATATGACAATGTTGTTTCCAATACAAATTATAAAAATCAATGTGTTTTCATTAGAATTAACTAAAATGTTCCTGATTTTCCGTTTATATTACCAAGGAAGATGTACACGCAAAACCGCTCTATTCCGGCTGAAACGTCGATATATGCAATAAAAACAGAACTTCTCCCCTTTTCAATATCTTACTCAGTATTTTAACGAGAAACAAATAGATGATTGAAAATGAAGTATTTAAGGTTACTATATAATCAATTATGTGTTTGCATCATTTTTATTGTATATTTAATGAATTAATACTAATAAACTGAAAATTCACAAAAACGTGGAAAAAACGGCAAAATATTGCCTAATTCGATGATATTTTGATTAAATCACATAAAGGAAAAGGGAATGATAAACGTCAAAATATTGCTAAATTCGATGATTTCTCGTACGAAACAAAATGCAAGAAAACTTGCTTAAAATGCAATATTATGCGAAATTCTGAGATTTGAAGGCCAAATCACATATCGTGATACTACATGAAATTGTATCGAAATATTGGTAAAAATGAATATATTTACGTAATATCAAACTACATGAAAAACGTGAAAAAAGTCACGATTATACCAAATTTGAGGATTTTAACTTCGAATCATAATGCAAGGTTTCGTATTATTTAGATCCAAGACAAGACATATGACAATGTTGTTTCCAATACAAATGATTAAAATCAATGTGTTTTCATTAGAATTAACTGAAATGTTCCTGATTTTCCGTTCATATTACCGATGGAAGATGTACAAGTAAAACCGCTCTAATCCGGCTGAAACGTCGATAAATGCAATAAAAACAAAACTTCTCCCCTTTTCAATATCTTACTCAGTATTTTAAAGAGAAACAAATAGATGATTGAAAATGAAGTATTTAAGGTTATAATCTAATCAATTATGTGTTTGCATCATTTTTATTGTATATTTATTGAGTTAATACTAATAAACTGAAAATTCACAAAAACGTAGAAAAACGGCAAAATATTGCCTAATTCGATGATATTTTGATTAAATCACATAAAGGAAAAGGGAATGATGAACGTCAAAATCTTGCTAAATTCGATGATTTCTCGTACGAAACAAAATGCAAGAAAACTTGCTTAAAATGCAATATTATGCGAAATTCTGAGATTTGAAGGCCAAATCACATATCGTTATACGACATGAAATAGTATCGAAATATTGGTAAAAATGAATATATTTACGTAATATCAAACTACATGAAAAACGTGAAAAAACTCACTATTATACCAAATTTGAGGATTTTAACTTCGAATCATAGAGCGAGGTTTCGTACTATTTAGATCCATGAAAAGACATATGACAATGTTGTTTCCAATACAAATTATAAAAATCAATGTGTTTTCATTAGAATTAACTAAAATGTTCCTGATTTTCCGTTTATATTACCAAAGGAAGATGTACACGCAAAACCGCTCTATTCCGGCTGAAACGTCGATATATGCAATAAAAACCGAACTTCTCCCCTTTTCAATATCTTACTCAGTATTTTAACGAGAAACAAATAGATGATTGAAAATGAAGTATTTAAGGTTACTATATAATCAATTATGTGTTTGCATCATTTTTATTGTATATTTAATGAATTAATACTAATAAACTGAAAATTCACAAAAACGTGGAAAAACGGCAAAATATTGCCTAATTCGATGATATTTTGATTAAATCACATAAAGGAAAAGGGAATGATAAACGTCAAAATATTGCTAAATTCGATGATTTCTCGTACGAAACAAAATGCAAGAAAACTTGCTTAAAATGCAATATTATGCGAAATTCTGAGATTTGAAGGCCAAATCACATATCGTGATACTACATGAAATTGTATCGAAATATTGGTAAAAATGAATATATTTACGTAATATCAAACTACATGAAAAACGTGAAAAAAGTCACGATTATACCAAATTTGAGGATTTTAACTTCGAATCATAATGCAAGGTTTCGTATTATTTAGATCCAAGACAAGACATATGACAATGTTGTTTCCAATACAAATGATTAAAATCAATGTGTTTTCATTAGAATTAACTGAAATGTTCCTGATTTTCCGTTCATATTACCGATGGAAGATGTACAAGTAAAACCGCTCTAATCCGGCTGAAACGTCGATAAATGCAATAAAAACAAAACTTCTCCCCTTTTCAATATCTTACTCAGTATTTTAAAGAGAAACAAATAGATGATTGAAAATGAAGTATTTAAGGTTATAATCTAATCAATTATGTGTTTGCATCATTTTTATTGTATATTTATTGAGTTAATACTAATAAACTGAAAATTCACAAAAACGTAGAAAAACGGCAAAATATTGCCTAATTCGATGATATTTTGATTAAATCACATAAAGGAAAAGGGAATGATGAAACGTCAAAATCTTGCTAAATTCGATGATTTCTCGTACGAAACAAAATGCAAGAAAACTTGCTTAAAATGCAATATTATGCGAAATTCTGAGATTTGAAGGCCAAATCACATATCATTATACGACATGAAATAGTATCGAAATATTGGTAAAAATGAATATATTTACGTAATATCAAACTACATGAAAAACGTGAAAAAACTCACTATTATACCAAATTTGAGGATTTTAACTTCGAATCATAGAGCGAGGTTTCGTACTATTTAGATCCATGAAAAGACATATGACAATGTTGTTTCCAATACAAATTATAAAAATTAATGTGTTTTCATTAGAATTAACTAAATGTTCCTGATTTTCCGTTTATATTACCAAAGGAAGATGTACACGCAAAACCGCTCTATCCGGCTGAAACGTCGATATATGCAATACAAACCGAACTTCTCCCCTTTTCAATATCTTACTCAGTATTTTAACGAGAAACAAATAGATGATTGAAAATGAAGTATTTAAGGTTACTATATAATCAATTATGTGTTTGCATCATTTTTATTGTATATTTAATGAATTAATACTAATAAACTGAAAATTCACAAAAACGTGGAAAAACGGCAAAATATTGCCTAATTCGATGATATTTTGATTAAATCACATAAAGGAAAAGGGAATGATAAACGTCAAAATATTGCTAAATTCGATGATTTCTCGTACGGAACAAAATGCAAGAAAACTTGCTTAAAATGCAATATTATGCGAAATTCTGAGATTTGAAGGTCAAATCACATATCGTGATACTACATGAAATTAGTATCGAAATATTGGTTAAAATGAATATATTTACGTAATATCAAACTACATGAAAAACGTGAAAAAAGTCACGATTATACCAAATTTGAGGATTTTAACTTCGAATCATAGTGCAAGGTTTCGTATTATTTAGATCCAAGAAAAGACATATGACAATGTTGTTTCCAATACAAATGATAAAAATCAATGTGTTTTTATTAGAATTAACTGAAATGTTCCTGATTTTCCGTTCATATTACCGATGGAAGATGTACACGTAAAACCGCTCTAACCTGGCTGAAACGTCGATATATGCAATAAAAACAGAACTTCTCCCCTTTTCAATATCTTACTCAGTATTTTAAAGAGAAACAAATAGATGATTGTAAATGAAGTATTTAAGGTTATAATCTAATCAATTATGTGTTTGCATCATTTTTATTGTATATTTATTGAGTTAATACTAATAACTGAAAATTCACAAAAACGTGAAAAACTGGCAAAATATTGCCTAATTCGATGATATTTTGATTAAATCACATAAAGGAAAAGGGCATGATAAACGTCAAAATATTGCTAAATTCGATGATTTCTCGTACGAAACAAAATGCAAGAAAACTTGCTTAAAATGCAATATTATGCGAAATTCTGAGATTTGAAGGCCAAATCACATATCGTGATACTACATGAAATTGTATCGAAATATTGGTAAAAATGAATATATTTACGTAATATCAAACTACATGAAAAACGTGAAAAAAAGTCACGATTATACGAAATTTGAGGATTTTAACTTCGAATCATAAGTGCAAGGTTTCGTATTATTTAGATCCAAGAAAAGACATATGCCAATGTTGTTTCCAATACAAATGATAAAAATCAATGTGTTTTCATTAGAATTAACTGAAATGTTCCTGATTTTCCGTTCATATTACCGATGGAAGATGTACACGTAAAACCGCTCTAATCCTGGCTGAAACGTCGATATATGCAATAAAAACAGAACTTCTCCCCTTTTCAATATCTTACTCAGTATTTTAAAGAGAAACAAATAGATGATTGTAAAATGAAGTATTTAAGGTTATAATCTAATCAATTATGTGTTTGCATCATTTTTATTGTATATTTATTGAGTTAATACTAATAAACTGAAAATTCACAAAAACGTGGAAAAACGGCAAAATATTGCCTAATTCGATGATATTTTGATTAAATCACATAAAGGAAAAGGGAATGATAAACGTCAAAATATTGCTAAA
This sequence comes from Procambarus clarkii, assembly GCF_040958095.1. Taxonomy (NCBI): domain Eukaryota; kingdom Metazoa; phylum Arthropoda; class Malacostraca; order Decapoda; family Cambaridae; genus Procambarus; species Procambarus clarkii. The sequence goes on from NW_027189453.1 coordinate 151,111, forward strand.
TTCGATGATTTCTCGTACGAAACAAAATGCAAGAAAACTTGCTTAAAATGCAATATTATGCGAAATTCTGAGATTTGAAGGCCAAATCACATATCGTGATACTACATGAAATAGTATCGAAATATTGGTAAAAATGAATATATTTACGTAATATCAAACTACATGAAAAACGTGAAAAAAGTCACGATTATGCCAAATTTGAGGATTTTAACTTCGAATCATAATGCAAGGTTTCGTATTATTTAGATCCAAGACAAGACATATGACAATGTTGTTTCCAATACAAATGATAAAATCAATGTGTTTTCATTAGAATTAACTGAAATGTTCCTGATTTTCCGTTCATATTACCGATGGAAGATGTACACGTAAAACCGCTCTAATCCGGCTGAAACGTCGATACTATATGCAATAAAAACAGAACTTCTCCCCTTTTCAATATCTTACTCAGTATTTTAAAGAGAAACAAATAGATGATTGAAAAATGAAGTATTTAAGGTTATAATCTAATCAATTATGTGTTTGCATCATTTTTATTGTATATTTATTGAGTTAATACTAATAAACTGAAAATTCACAAAAACGTAGAAAAACGGCAAAATATTGCCTAATTCGATGATATTTTGATTAAATCACATAAAGGAAAAGGGAATGATGAACGTCAAAATCTTGCTAAATTCGATGATTTCTCGTACGAAACAAAATGCAAGAAAACTTGCTTAAAATGCAATATTATGCGAAATTCTGAGATTTGAAGGCCAAATCACATATCAGTTATACGACATGAAATAGTATCGAAATATTGGTAAAAATGAATATATTTACGTAATATCAAACTACATGAAAAACGTGAAAAAACTCACTATTATACCAAATTTGAGGATTTTAACTTCGAATCATAGAGCGAGGTTTCGTACTATTTAGATCCATGAAAAGACATATGACAATGTTGTTTCCAATACAAATTATAAAAATCAATGTGTTTTCATTAGAATTAACTAAAATGTTCCTGATTTTCCGTTTATATTACCAAAGGAAGATGTACACGCAAAACCGCTCTATTCCGGCTGAAACGTCGATATATGCAATAAAAACCGAACTTCTCCCCTTTTCAATATCTTACTCAGTATTTTAACGAGAAACAAATAGATGATTGAAAATGAAGTATTTAAGGTTACTATATAATCAATTATGTGTTTGCATCATTTTTATTGTATATTTAATGAATTAATACTAATAAACTGAAAATTCACAAAAACGTGGAAAAACGGCAAAATATTGCCTAATTCGATGATATTTTGATTAAATCACATAAAGGAAAAGGGAATGATAAACGTCAAAATATTGCTAAATTCGATGATTTCTCGTACGGAACAAAATGCAAGAAAACTTGCTTAAAATGCAATATTATGCGAAATTCTGAGATTTGAAGGCCAAATCACATATCGTGATACTACATGAAATTGTATCGAAATATTGGTAAAAATGAATATATTTACGTAATATCAAACTACATGAAAAACGTGAAAAAAGTCACGATTATACCAAATTTGAGGATTTTAACTTCGAATCATAGTGCAAGGTTTCGTATTATTTAGATCCAAGAAAAGACATATGACAATGTTGTTTCCAATACAAATGATAAAAATCAATGTGTTTTCATTAGAATTAACTGAAATGTTCCTGATTTTCCGTTCATATTACCGATGGAAGATGTACACGTAAAACCGCTCTAACCTGGCTGAAACGTCGATATATGCAATAAAAACAGAACATCTCCCCTTTTCAATATCTTACTCAGTATTTTAAAGAGAAACAAATAGATGATTGTAAATGAAGTATTTAAGGTTATAATCTAATCAATTATGTGTTTGCATCATTTTTATTGTATATTTATTGAGTTAATACTAATAAACTGAAAATTCACAAAAACGTGGAAAAACGGCAAAATATTGCCTAATTCGATGATATTTTGATTAAATCACATAAAGGAAAAGGGAATGATAAACGTCAAAATATTGCTAAATTCGATGATTTCTCGTACGAAACAAAATGCAAGAAAACTTGCTTAAAATGCAATATTATGCGAAATTCTGAGATTTGAAGGCCAAATCACATATCGTGATACTACATGAAATTGTATCGAAATATTGGTAAAAATGAATATATTTACGTAATATCAAACTACATCAAAAACGTGAAAAAAATCACGATTATACCAAATTTGAGGATTTTAACTTCGAATCATAGTGCAAGGTTTCGTATTATTTAGATCCAAGAAAAGACATATGCCAATGTTGTTTCCAATACAAATGATAAAAATCAATGTGTTTTCATTAGAATTAACTGAAATGTTCCTGATTTTCCGTTCATATTACCGATGGAAGATGTACACGTAAAACCGCTCTAACCTGGCTGAAACGTCGATATATGCAATAAAAACAGAACTTCTCCCCTTTTCAATATCTTACTCAGTATTTTAAAGAGAAACAAATAGATGATTGTAAATGAAGTATTTAAGGTTATAATCTAATCAATTATGTGTTTGCACCATTTTTATTGTATATTTATTGAGTTAATACTAATAAACTGAAAATTCACAAAAACGTGGAAAAACGGCAAAATATTGCCTAATTCGATGATATTTTGATTAAATCACATAAAGGAAAAGGGAATGATAAACGTCAAAATATTGCTAAATTCGATGATTTCTCGTACGAAACAAAATGCAAGAAAACTTGCTTAAAATGCAATATTATGCGAAATTCTGAGATTTGAAAGCCAAATCACATATCGTGATACTACATGAAATAGTATCGAAATATTGGTAAAAATGAATATATTTACGTAATATCAAACTACATGAAAAACGTGAAAAAAGTCACGATTATGCCAAATTTGAGGATTTTAACTTCGAATCATAATGCAAGGTTTCGTATTATTTAGATCCAAGAAAAGACATATGACAATGTTGTTTCCAATACAAATGATAAAAATCAATGTGTTTTCATTAGAATTAACTGAAATGTTCCTGATTTTCCGTTCATATTACCGATGGAAGATGTACACGTAAAACCGCTCTAATCCGGCTGAAACGTCGATATATGCAATAAAAACAGAACTTCTCCCCATTTCAATATCTTACTCAGTATTTTAAAGAGAAACAAATAGATGATTAAAAATGAAGTATTTAAGGTTATAATCTAATCAATTATGTGTTTGCATCATTTTTATTGTATATTTATTGAGTTAATACTAATAAACTGAAAATTCACAAAAACGTGGAAAAACGGCAAAATATTGCCTAATTCGATGATATTTTGATTAAATCACAAAAAGGAAAAGGGAATGATGAACGTCAAAATCTTGCTAAATTCGATGATTTCTCGTACGAAACAAAATGCAAGAAAACTTGCTTAAAATGCAATATTATGCGAAATTCTGAGATTTGAAGGCCAAATCACATACCGTGATACTACATGAAATTGTATCGAAATATTGGTAAAAATGAATATATTTACGTAATATCAAACTACATGAAAAACGTGAAAAAAGTCACGATTATACCAAATTTGAGGATTTTAACTTCGAATCATAATGCAAGGTTTCGTATTATTTAGATCCAAGACAAGACATATGTCAATGTTGTTTCCAATACAAATGATTAAAATCAATGTGTTTTCATTAGAATTAACTGAAATGTTCCTGATTTTCCGTTCATATTACCGATGGAAGATGTACAAGTAAAACCGCTCTAATCCGGCTGAAACGTCGATATATGCAATAAAAACAGAACTTCTCCCCTTTTCAATATCTTACTCAGTATTTTAAAGAGAAACAAATAGATTATTGAAAATGAAGTATTTAAGGTTACAATCTAATCAATTATGTGTTTGCATCATTTTTATTGTATATTTATTGAGTTAATACTAATAAACTGAAAATTCACAAAAACGTAGAAAAACGGCAAAATATTGCCTAATTCGATGATATTTTGATTAAATCACATAAAGGAAAAGGGAATGATGAACGTCAAAATCTTGCTAAATTCGATGATTTCTCGTACGAAACAAAATGCAAGAAAACTTGCTTAAAATGCAATATTATGCGAAATTCTGAGATTTGAAGGCCAAATCACATATCGTTATACGACATGAAATAGTATCGAAATATTGGTAAAAATGAATATATTTACGTAATATCAAACTACATGAAAAACGTGAAAAAACTCACTATTATACCAAATTTGAGGATTTTAACTTCGAATCATAAAGCGAGGTTTCGTTCTCTTTAGATCCATGAAAAGACATATGAAAATGTTGTTTCCAATACAAATTATAAAAATCAATGTGTTTTCATTAGAATTAACTAAAATGTTCCTGATTTTCCGTTTATATTACCAAAGGAAGATGTACACGCAAAACCGCTCTATTCCGGCTGAAACGTCGATATATGCAATAAAAACCGAACTTCTCCCCTTTTCAATATCTTACTCAGTATTTTAACGAGAAACAAATAGATGATTGAAAATGAAGTATTTAAGGTTACTATCTAATCAATTATGTGTTTGCATCATTTTTATTGTATATTTAATGAATTAATACTAATAAACTGAAAATTCACAAAAACTTGGAAAAACGGCAAAATATTGCCTAATTCGATGATATTTTGATTAAATCACATAAAGGAAAAGGGAATGATAAACGTCAAAATATTGCTAAATTCGATGATTTCTCGTACGGAACAAAATGCAAGAAAACTTGCTTAAAATGCAATATTATGCGAAATTCTGAGATTTGAAGGCCAAATCACATATCGTGATTCTACATGAAATTGTATCGAAATATTGGTAAAAATGAATATATTTACGTAATATCAAACTACATGAAAAACGTGAAAAAAGTCACGATTATACCAAATTTGAGGATTTTAACTTCGAATCATAATGCAAGGTTTCGTATTATTTAGATCCAAGACAAGACATATGACAATGTTGTTTCCAATACAAATGATAAAAATCAATGTGTTTTCATTAGAATTAACTGAAATGTTCCTGATTTTCCGTTCATATTACCGATGGAAGATGTACACGTAAAACCGCTCTAACCTGGCTGAAACGTCGATATATGCAATAAAAACAGAACTTCTCCCCTTTTCAATATCTTACTCAGTATTTTAAAGAGAAACAAATAGATGATTGTAAATGAAGTATTTAAGGTTATAATCTAATCAATTATGTGTTTGCATCATTTTTATTGTATATTTATTGAGTTAATACTAATAAACTGAAAATTCACAAAAACGTGGAAAAACGGCAAAATATTGCCTAATTCGATGATATTTTGATTAAATCACATAAAGGAAAAGGGAATGATAAACGTCAAAATATTGCTAAATTCGATGATTTCTCGTACGAAACAAAATGCAAAAAAACTTGCTTAAAATGCAATATTATGCGAAATTCTGAGATTTGAAGGCCAAATCACATATCGTGATACTACATGAAATTGTATCGAAATATTGGTAAAAATGAATATATTTACGTAATATCAAACTACATGAAAAACGTGAAAAAAGTCACGATTATACCAAATTTGAGGATTTTAACTTCGAATCATAGTGCAAGGTTTCGTATTATTTAGATCCAAGAAAAGACATATGACAATGTTGTTTCCAATACAAATGATAAAAATCAATGTGTTTTCATTAGAATTAACTGAAATGTTCCTGATTTTCCGTTCATATTACCGATGGAAGATGTACACGTAAAACCGCTCTAACCTGGCTGAAACGTCGATATATGCAATAAAAACAGAACTTCTCCCCTTTTCAATATCTTACTCAGTATTTTAAAGAGAAACAAATAGATGATTGTAAATGAAGTATTTAAGGTTATAATCTAATCAATTATGTGTTTGCATCATTTTTATTGTATATTTATTGAGTTAATACTAATAAACTGAAAATTCACAAAAACGTGGAAAAACGGCAAAATATTGCCTAATTCGATGATATTTTGATTAAATCACATAAAGGAAAAGGGAATGATAAACGTCAAAATATTGCTAAATTCGATGATTTCTCGTACGAAACAAAATGCAAGAAAACTTGCTTAAAATGCAATATTATGCGAAATTCTGAGATTTGAAGGCCAAATCACATATCGTGATACTACATGAAATAGTATCGAAATATTGGTAAAAATGAATATATTTACGTAATATCAAACTACATGAAAAACGTGAAAAAAGTCACGATTATGCCAAATTTGAGGATTTTAACTTCGAATCATAATGCAAGGTTTCGTATTATTTAGATCCAAGAAAAGACATATGACAATGTTGTTTCCAATACAAATGATAAAAATCAATGTGTTTTCATTAGAATTAACTGAAATGTTCCTGATTTTCCGTTCATATTACCGATGGAAGATGAACACGTAAAACCGCTCTAATCCGGCTGAAACGTCGATATATGCAATAAAAACAGAACTTCTCCCCTTTTCAATATCTTACTCAGTATTTTAAAGAGAAACAAATAGATGATTAAAAATGAAGTATTTAAGGTTATAATCTAATCAATTATGTGTTTGCATCATTTTTATTGTATATTTTTTGAGTTAAAACTGAAAATTCACAAAAACGTAGAAAAATGGCAAAATATTGCCTAATTCGATGATATTTTGATTAAATCACATAAAGGAAAAGGGAATGATGAACGTCAAAATCTTGCTAAATTCGATGATTTCTTGTACGAAACAAAATGCAAGAAAACTTGCTTAAAATGCAATATTATGCGAAATTCTGAGATTTGAAGGCCAAATCACATATCGTTATACGACATGAAATAGTATCGAAATATTGGTAAAAATGAATATATTTACGTAATATCAAACTACATGAAAAACGTGAAAAAAGTCACTATTATACCAAATTTGAGGATTTTAACTTCGAATCATAAAGCGAGGTTTCGTACTATTTAGATCCATGAAAAGACATATGACAATGTTGTTTCCAATACAAATTATAAAAATCAATGTGTTTTCATTAGAATTAACTAAAATGTTCCTGATTTTCCGTTTATATTACCGATGGAAGATGTACACGCAAAACCGCTCTATTCCGGCTGAAACGTCGATATATGCAATATAAACAGAACTTCTCCCCTTTTCAATATCTTACTCAGTATTTTAACGAGAAACAAATAGATGATTGAAAATGAAGTATTTAAGGTTACTATCTAATCAATTATGTGTTTGCATCATTTTTATTGTATATTTAATGAATTAATACTAATAAACTGAAAATTCACAAAAACGTGGAAAAACGGCAAAATATTGCCTAATTCGATGATATTTTGATTAAATCACATAAAGGAAAAGGGAATGATAAACGTCAAAATATTGCTAAATTCGATGATTTCTCGTACGAAACAAAATGCAAGAAAACTTGCTTAAAATGCAATATTATGCGAAATTCTGAGATTTGAAGGCCAAATCACATATCGTGATACTACATGAAATAGTATCGAAATATTGGTAAAAATGAATATATTTACGAAATATCAAACTACATGAAAAACGTGAAAAAAGTCACGATTATACCAAATTTGAGGATTTTAACTTCGAATCATAGTGCAATGTTTCGTATTATTTAGATCCAAGAAAAGACATATGACAATGTTGTTTCCAATACAAATGATAAAAATCAATGTGTTTTCATTAGAATTAACTGAAATGTTCCTGATTTTCCGTTCATATTACCGATGGAAGATGTACACGTAAAACCGCTCTAATCCGGCTGAAACGTCGATATATGCAATAAAAACAGAACTTCTCCCCTTTTCAATATCTTACTCAGTATTTTAACGAGAAACAAATAGATGATTGAAAATGAAGTATTTAAGGTTACTATCTAATCAATTATGTGTTTGCATCATTTTTATTGTATATTTAATGAATTAATACTAATAAACTGAAAATTCACAAAAACGTGGAAAAACGGCAAAATATTGCCTAATTCGATGATATTTTGATTAAATCACATAAAGGAAAAGGGAATGATAAACGTCAAAATATTGCTAAATTCGATGATTTCTCGTACGAAACAAAATGCAAGAAAACTTGCTTAAAATGCAATATTATGCGAAATTCTGAGATTTGAAGGCCAAATCACATATCGTGATACTACATGAAATAGTATCGAAATATTGGTAAAAATGAATATATTTACGTAATATCAAACTACATGAAAAACGTGAAAAAAGTCACGATTATACCAAATTTGAGGATTTTAAGTTCGAATCATAGTGCAAGGTTTCGTATTATTTAGATCCAAGAAAAGACATATGACAATGTTGTTTCCAATACAAATGATAAAAATCAATGTGTTTTCATTAGAATTAACTGAAATGTTCCTGATTTTCCGTTCATATTACCGATGGAAGATGTACACGTAAAACCGCTCTAATCCGGCTGAAACGTCGATATATGCAATAAAAACAGAACTTCTCCCCTTTTCAATATCTTACTCAGTATTTTAAAGAGAAACAAATAGATGATTGTAAATGAAGTATTTAAGGTTATAATCTAATCAATTATGTGTTTGCATCATTTTTATTGAATATTTATTGAGTTAATACTAATAAACTGAAAATTCACAAAAACGTTGAAAAACGGCAAAATATTGATTATTCGATGATATTTTGAATAAATCACATAAAGGAAAAGGGAATGATAAACGTCAAAATATTGCTAAATTCGATGATTTCTCGTACGAAACAAAATGCAAGAAAACTTGCTTAAAATGCAATATTATGCGAAATTCTGAGATTTGAAGGCCAAATCACATATCGTGATACTACATGAAATTGTATCGAAATATTGGTAAAAATGAATATATTTACGTAATATCAAACTACATGAAAAACGTGAAAAAAGTCACGATTATACCAAATTTGAGGATTTTAACTTCGAATCATAGTGCAAGGTTTCGTATTATTTAGATCCAAGAAAAGACATATGACAATGTTGTTTCCAATACAAATGATAAAAATCAATGTGTTTTCATTAGAATTAACTGAAATGTTCCTGATTTTCCGTTCATATTACCGATGGAAGATGTACACGTAAAACCGCTCTAACCTGGCTGAAACGTCGATATATGCAATAAAAACAGAACTTCTCCCCTTTTCAATATCTTACTCAGTATTTTAAAGAGAAACAAATAGATGATTGTAAATGAAGTATTTAAGGTTATAATCTAATCAATTATGTGTTTGCATAATTTTTATTGTATATTTATTGAGTTAATACTAATAAACTGAAAATTCACAAAAACGTGGAAAAACGGCAAAATATTGCCTAATTCGATGATATTTTGATTAAATCACATAAAGGAAAAGGGAATGATAAACGTCAAAATATTGCTAAATTCGATGATTTCTCGTACGAAACAAAATGCAAGAAAACTTGCTTAAAATGCAATATTATGCGAAATTCTGAGATTTGAAGGCCAAATCACATATCGTGATACTACATGAAATAGTATCGAAATATTGGTAAAAATGAATATATTTACGAAATATCAAACTACATGAAAAACGTGAAAAAAAGTCACGATTATACCAAATTTGAGGATTTTAACTTCGAATCATAGTGCAATGTTTCGTATTATTTAGATCCAAGAAAAGACATATGACAATGTTGTTTCCAATACAAATGATAAAAATCAATGTGTTTTCATTAGAATTAACTGAAATGTTCCTGATTTTCCGTTCATATTACCGATGGAAGATGTACACGTAAAACCGCTCTAATCCGGCTGAAACGTCGATATATGCAATAAAAACAGAACTTCTCCCCTTTTCAATATCTTACTCAGTATTTTAACGAGAAACAAATAGATGATTGAAAATGAAGTATTTAAGGTTACTATCTAATCAATTATGTGTTTGCATCATTTTTATTGTATATTTAATGAATTAATACTAATAAACTGAAAATTCACAAAAACGTGGAAAAACGGCAAAATATTGCCTAATTCGATGATATTTTGATTAAATCACATAAAGGAAAAGGGAATGATAAACGTCAAAATATTGCTAAATTCGATGATTTCTCGTACGAAACAAAATGCAAGAAAACTTGCTTAAAATGCAATATTATGCGAAATTCTGAGATTTGAAGGCCAAATCACATATCGTGATACTACATGAAATAGTATCGAAATATTGGTAAAAATGAATATATTTACGTAATATCAAACTACATGAAAAACGTGAAAAAAGTCACGATTATACCAAATTTGAGGATTTTAAGTTCGAATCATAGTGCAAGGTTTCGTATTATTTAGATCCAAGAAAAGACATATGACAATGTTGTTTCCAATACAAATGATAAAAATCAATGTGTTTTCATTAGAATTAACTGAAATGTTCCTGATTTTCCGTTCATATTACCGATGGAAGATGTACACGTAAAACCGCTCTAATCCGGCTGAAACGTCGATATATGCAATAAAAACAGAACTTCTCCCCTTTTCAATATCTTACTCAGTATTTTAAAGAGAAAAACAAATAGATGATTGTAAATGAAGTATTTAAGGTTATAATCTAATCAATTATGTGTTTGCATCATTTTTATTGAATATTTATTGAGTTAATACTAATAAACTGAAAATTCACAAAAACGTTGAAAAACGGCAAAATATTGATTATTCGATGATATTTTGAATAAATCACATAAAGGAAAAGGGAATGATAAACGTCAAAATATTGCTAAATTCGATGATTTCTCGTACGAAACAAAATGCAAGAAAACTTGCTTAAAATGCAATATTATGCGAAATTCTGAGATTTGAAGGCCAAATCACATATCGTGATACTACATGAAATTGTATCGAAATATTGGTAAAAATGAATATATTTACGTAATATCAAACTACATGAAAAACGTGAAAAAAGTCACGATTATACCAAATTTGAGGATTTTAACTTCGAATCATAGTGCAAGGTTTCGTATTATTTAGATCCAAGAAAAGACATATGACAATGTTGTTTCCAATACAAATGATAAAAATCAATGTGTTTTCATTAGAATTAACTGAAATGTTCCTGATTTTCCGTTCATATTACCGATGGAAGATGTACACGTAAAACCGCTCTAACCTGGCTGAAACGTCGATATATGCAATAAAAACAGAACTTCTCCCCTTTTCAATATCTTACTCAGTATTTTAAAGAGAAACAAATAGATGATTGTAAATGAAGTATTTAAGGTTATAATCTAATCAATTATGTGTTTGCATAATTTTTATTGTATATTTATTGAGTTAATACTAATAAACTGAAAATTCACAAAAACGTGGAAAAACGGCAAAATATTGCCTAATTCGATGATATTTTGATTAAATCACATAAAGGAAAAGGGAATGATAAACGTCAAAATATTGCTAAATTCGATGATTTCTCGTACGAAACAAAATGCAAGAAAACTTGCTTAAAATGCAATATTATGCGAAATTCTGAGATTTGAAGGCCAAATCACATATCGTGATACTACATGAAATTGTATCGAAATATTGGTAAAAATGAATATATTTACGTAATATCAAACTACATGAAAAACGTGAAAAAAGTCACGATTATACCAAATTTGAGGATTTTAACTTCGAATCATAGTGCAAGGTTTCGTATTATTTAGATCCAAGAAAAGACATATGACAAAGTTGTTTCCAATACAAATGATAAAAATCAATGTGTTTTCATTAGAATTAACTGAAATGTTCCTGATTTTCCGTTCATATTACCGATGGAAGATGTACACGTAAAACCGCTCTAACCTGGCTGAAACGTCGATATATGCAATAAAAACAGAACTTCTCCCCTTTTCAATATCTTACTCAGTATTTTAAAGAGAAACAAATAGATGATTGTAAATGAAGTATTTAAGGTTACTAATCTAATCAATTATGTGTTTGCATCATTTTTATTGTATATTTATTGAGTTAATACTAATAAACTGAAAATTCACAAAAACGTGGAAAAACGGCAAAATATTGCCTAATTCGATGATATTTTGATTAAATCACATAAAGGAAAAGGGAATGATAAACGTCAAAATATTGCTAAATTCGATGATTTCTCGTACGAAACAAAATGCAAAAAACTTGCTTAAAATGCAATATTATGCGAAATTCTGAGATTTGAAGGCAAAATCACATATCGTGATACTACATGAAATTGTATCGAAATATTGGTAAAAATGAATATATTTACGTAATATCAAACTACATGAAAAACGTGAAAAAAGTCACGATTATACCAAATTTGAGGATTTTAACTTCGAATCATAGTGCAAGGTTTCGTATTATTTAGATCCAAGAAAAGACATATGACAATGTTGTTTCCAATACAAATGATAAAAATCAATGTGTTTTCATTAGAATTAACTGAAATGTTCCTGATTTTCCGTTCATATTACCGATGGAAGATGTACACGTAAAACCGCTCTAACCTGGCTGAAACGTCGATATATGCAATAAAAACAGAACTTCTCCCCTTTTCAATATCTTACTCAGTATTTTAAAGAGAAACAAATAGATGATTGTAAATGAAGTATTTAAGGTTATAAATCTAATCAATTATGTGTTTGCATCATTTTTATTGTATATTTATTGAGTTAATACTAATAAACTGAAAATTCACAAAAACGTGGAAAAACAACAAAATATTGCCTAATTCGATGATATTTTGATTAAATCACATAAAGGAAAAGGGAATGATAAACGTCAAAATATTGCTAAATTCGATGATTTCTCGTACGAAACAAAATGCAAGAAAACTTGCTTAAAATGCAATATTATGCGAAATTCTGAGATTTGAAGGCCAAATCACATATCGTGATACTACATGAAATAGTATCGAAATATTGGTAAAAATGAATATATTTACGTAATATCAAACTACATGAAAAACGTGAAAAAAGCCACGATTATGCCAAATTTGAGGATTTTAACTTCGAATCATAATGCAAGGTTTCGTATTATTTAGATCCAAGAAAAGACATATGACAATGTTGTTTCCAATACAAATGATGAAAATCAATGTGTTTTCATTAGAATTAACTGAAATGTTACTGATTTTCCGTTCATATTACCGATGGAAGATGTACACGTAAAACCGCTCTAATCCGGCTGAAACGTCGATATATGCAATAAAAACAGAACTTCTCCCCTTTTCAATATCTTACTCAGTATTTTAAAGAGAAACAAATAGATGATTAAAATGAAGTATTTAAGGTTATAATCTAATCAATTATGTGTTTGCATCATTTTTATTGTATATTTATTGAGTTAATACTAATAAACTGAAAATTCACAAAAACGTAGAAAAACGGCAAAATATTGCCTAATTCGATGATATTTTGATTAAATCACATAAAGGAAAAGGGAATGATGAACGTCAAAATCTTGCTAAATTCGATGATTTCTCGTACGAAACAAAATGCAAGAAAACTTGCTTAAAATGCAATATTATGCGAAATTTTGAGATTTGAAGGCCAAATCACATATCGTTATACGACATGAAATAGTATCGAAATATTGGTAAAAATGAATATATTTACGTAATATCAAACTACATGAAAAACGTGAAAAAAGTCACTATTATACCAAATTTGAGGATTTTAACTTCGAATCATAAAGCGAGGTTTCGTACTATTTAGATCCATGAAAAGACATATGACAATGTTGTTTCCAATACAAATTATAAAAATCAATGTGTTTTCATTAGAATTAACTAAAATGTTCCTGATTTTCGTTTATATTACCGATGGAAGATGTACACGCAAAACCGCTCTATTCCGGCTGAAACGTCGATATATGCAATAAAAACCGAACTTCTCCCCTTTTCAATATTTCAAAATACTCAGTATTTTAACGAGAAACAAATAGATGATTGAAAATGAAGTATTTAAGGTTACTAATCTAATCAATTATGTGTTTGCATCATTTTTATTGTATATTTAATGAGTTAATACTAATAAACTGAAAATTCACAAAAACGTGGAAAAACGGCAAAATATTGCCTAATTCGATGATATTTTGATTAAATCACAAAAGGAAAAGGGAATGATGAACGTCAAAATATTGCTAAATTCGATGATTTCTCGTACGAAACAAAATGCAAGAAAACTTGCTTAAAATGCAATATTATGCGAAATTCTGAGATTTGAAGGCCAAATCACATATCGTGATACTACATGAAATTGTATCGAAATATTGGTAAAAATGAATATATTTACGTAATATCAAACTACATGAAAAACGTGAAAAAACTCACTATTATACCAAATTTGAGGATTTTAACTTCGAATCATAGAGCGAGGTTTCGTACTATTTAGATCCATGAAAAGACATATGACAATGTTGTTTCCAATACAAATTATAAAAATCAATGTGTTTTCATTAGAATTAACTAAAATGTTCCTGATTTTCCGTTTATATTACCAAAGGAAGATGTACACGCAAAACCGCTCTATTCCGGCTGAAACGTCGATATATGCAATAAAACCGAACTTCTCCCCTTTTCAATATCTTACTCAGTATTTTAACGAGAAACAAATAGATGATTGAAAATGAAGTATTTAAGGTTACTATCTAATCAATTATGTGTTTGCATCATTTTTATTGTATATTTAATGAATTAATACTAATAAACTGAAAATTCACAAAAACGTGGAAAAAACGGCAAAATATTGCCTAATTCGATGATATTTTGATTAAATCACATAAAGGAAAAGGGAATGATAAACGTCAAAATATTGCTAAATTCGATGATTTCTCGTACGGAACAAAATGCAAGAAAACTTGCTTAAAATGCAATATTATGCGAAATTCTGAGATTTGAAGGCCAAATCACATATCGTGATACTACATGAAATAGTATCGAAATATTGGTAAAAATGAATATTTTACGTAATATCAAACTACATGAAAAACGTGAAAAAAGTCACGATTATGCCAAATTTGAGGATTTTAACTTCGAACCATAATGCAAGGTTTCGTATTATTTAGATCCAAGAAAAGACATATGACAATGTTGTTTCCAATACAAATGATAAAAATCAATGTGTTTTCATTAGAATTAACTGAAATGTTCCTGATTTTCCGTTCATATTACCGATGGAAGATGTACACGTAAAACCGCTCTAATCCGGCTGAAACGTCGATATATGCAATAAAAACAGAACTTCTCCCCTTTTCAATATCTTACTCAGTATTTTAAAGAGAAACAAATAGATGATTAAAATTAAGTATTTAAGGTTATAAACTAATCAATTATGTGTTTGCATCATTTTTATTGTATATTTATTGTATATTTTATTATTATTTATTTATTACTAATAAACTGAAAATTCACAAAAACGTAGAAAAACGGCAAAATATTGATTAATTCGATGATATTTTGAATAAATCACATAAAGGAAAAGGGAATGATAAACGTCAAAATATTGCTAAATTCGATGATTTCTCGTACGAAACAAAATGCAAGAAAACTTGCTTAAAATGCAATATTATGCGAAATTCTGAGATTTGAAGGCCAAATCACATATCGTGATACTACATGAAATTGTATCGAAATATTGGTAAAAATGAATATATTTACGTAATATCAAACTACATGAAAAACGTGAAAAAAGTCACGATTATACCAAATTTGAGGATTTTAACTTCGAATCATAGTGCAAGGTTTCGTATTATTTAGATCCAAGAAAAGACATATGACAATGTTTTTTCCAATACAAATGATAAAAATCAATGTGTTTTCATTAGAATTAACTGAAATGTTCCTGATTTTCCGTTCATATTACCGATGGAAGATGTACACGTAAAACCGCTCTAACCTGGCTGAAACGTCGATATATGCAATAAAAACAGAACTTCTCCCCTTTTCAATATCTTACTCAGTATTTTAAAGAGAAACAAATAGATGATTGTAAATGAAGTATTTAAGGTTATAATCTAATCAATTATGTGTTTGCATCATTTTTATTGTATATTTATTGAGTTAATACTAATAAACTGAAAATTCACAAAAACGTGGAAAAACGGCAAAATATTGCCTAATTCGATGATATTTTGATTAAATCACATAAAGGAAAAGGGAATGATAAACGTCAAAATATTGCTAAATTCGATGATTTCTCGTACGAAACAAAATGCAAGAAAACTTGCTTAAAATGCAATATTATGCGAAATTCTGAGATTTGAAGGCCAAATCACATATCGTGATACTACATGAAATTGTATCGAAATATTGGTAAAAATGAATATATTTACGTAATATCAAACTACATGAAAAACGTGAAAAAAGTCACGATTATGCCAAATTTGAGGATTTTAACTTCGAATCATAATGCAAGGTTTCGTATTATTTAGATCCAAGAAAAGACATATGACAATGTTGTTTCCAATACAAATGATAAAAATCAATGTGTTTTCATTAGAATTAACTGAAATGTTCCTGATTTTCCGTTCATATTACCGATGGAAGATGTACACGTAAAACCGCTCTAATCCGGCTGAAACGTCGATATATGCAATAAAAACAGAACTTCTCCCCTTTTCAATATCTTACTCAGTATTTTAAAGAGAAACAAATAGATGATTAAAAATGAAGTATTTAAGGTTATAATCTAATCAATTATGTGTTTGCATCATTTTTATTGTATATTTAATGAGTTAATACTAATAAACTGAAAATTCACAAAAACGTGGAAAAACGGCAAAATATTGCCTAATTCGATGATATTTTGATTAAATCACAAAAAGGAAAAGGGAGTGATGAACGTCAAAATCTTGCTAAATTCGATGATTTCTCGTACGAAACAAAATGCAAGAAAACTTGCTTAAAATGCAATATTATGCGAAATTCTGAGATTTGAAGGCCAAATCACATACCGTGATACTACATGAAATTGTATCGAAATATTGGTAAAAATGAATATATTTACGTAATATCAAACTACATGAAAAACGTGAAAAAAGTCACGATTATACCAAATTTGAGGATTTTAACTTCGAATCATAATGCAAGGTTTCGTATTATTTAGATCCAAGACAAGACATATGTCAATGTTGTTTCCAATACAAATGATTAAAATCAATGTGTTTTCATTAGAATTAACTGAAATGTT
The DNA here is from genome assembly GCF_040958095.1 of Procambarus clarkii. Classification (NCBI taxonomy): domain Eukaryota; kingdom Metazoa; phylum Arthropoda; class Malacostraca; order Decapoda; family Cambaridae; genus Procambarus; species Procambarus clarkii. The sequence goes on from NW_027189453.1 coordinate 168,308, forward strand.
CCTGATTTTCCGTTCATATTACCGATGGAAGATGTACAAGTAAAACCGCTCTAATCCGGCTGAAACGTCGATATATGCAATAAAAACAGAACTTCTCCCCTTTTCAATATCTTACTCAGTATTTTAAAGAGAAACAAATAGATTATTGAAAATGAAGTATTTAAGGTTACAATCTAATCAATTATGTGTTTGCATCATTTTTATTGTATATTTATTGAGTTAATACTAATAAACTGAAAATTCACAAAAACGTAGAAAAACGGCAAAATATTGCCTAATTCGATGATATTTTGATTAAATCACATAAAGGAAAAGGGAATGATGAACGTCAAAATCTTGCTAAATTCGATGATTTCTCGTACGAAACAAAATGCAAGAAAACTTGCTTAAAATGCAATATTATGCGAAATTCTGAGATTTGAAGGCCAAATCACATATCGTGATACGACATGAAATAGTATCGAAATATTGGTAAAAATGAATATATTTACGTAATATCAAACTACATGAAAAACGTGAAAAAACTCACTATTATACCAAATTTGAGGATTTTAACTTCGAATCATAAAGCGAGGTTTCGTACTATTTAGATCCAATGAAAAGACATATGAAAATGTTGTTTCCAATACAAATTATAAAAATCAATGTGTTTTCATTAGAATTAACTAAAATGTTCCTGATTTTCCGTTTATATTACCAAAGGAAGATGTACACGCAAAACGCTCTATTCCGGCTGAAACGTCGATATATGCAATAAAAACAGAACTTCTCCCCTTTTCAATATCTTACTCAGTATTTTAACGAGAAACAAATAGATGATTGAAAATGAAGTATTTAAGGTTACTAATCTAATCAATTATGTGTTTGCATCATTTTTATTGTATATTTAATTGAAGTTAATACTAATAAACTGAAAATTCACAAAAACGTGGAAAAAACGGCAAAATATTGCCTAATTCGATGATATTTTGATTAAATCACATAAAGGAAAAGGGAATGATAAACGTCAAAATATTGCTAAATTCGATGATTTCTCGTACGAAACAAAATGCAAGAAAACTTGCTTAAAATGCAATATTATGCGAAATTCTGAGATTTGAAGGCCAAATCACATATCAGTGATACTACATGAAATAGTATCGAAATATTGGTAAAAATGAATATATTTACGTAATATCAAACTACATGAAAAACGTGAAAAAAGTCACGATTATACCAAATTTGAGGATTTTAACTTCGAATCATAAGCGAAGGTTTCGTACTATTTAGATCCAATGAAAAGACATATGACAATGTTGTTTCCAATACAAATGATAAAAATCAATGTGTTTTCATTAGAATTAACTGAAATGTTCCTGATTTTCCGTTCATATTACCGATGGAAGATGTACACGTAAAACCGCTCTAACCTGGCTGAAACGTCGATATATGCAATAAAAACAGAACTTCTCCCCTTTTCAATATCTTACTCAGTATTTTAAAGAGAAACAAATAGATGATTGTAAATGAAGTATTTAAGGTTATAATCTAATCAATTATGTGTTTGCATAATTTTTATTGTATATTTATTGAGTTAATACTAATAAACTGAAAATTCACAAAAAACGTGGAAAAACGGCAAAATATTGCCTAATTCGATGATATTTTGATTAAATCACATAAAGGAAAAGGGAATGATAAACGTCAAAATATTGCTAAATTCGATGATTTCTCGTACGAAACAAAATGCAAGAAAACTTGCTTAAAATGCAATATTATGCGAAATTCTGAGATTTGAAGGCCAAATCACATATCGTGATACTACATGAAATTGTATCGAAATATTGGTAAAAATGAATATATTTACGTAATATCAAACTACATGAAAAACGTGAAAAAAGTCACGATTATACCAAATTTGAGGATTTTAACTTCGAATCATAGTGCAAGGTTTCGTATTATTTAGATCCAAGAAAAGACATATGACAAAGTTGTTTCCAATACAAATGATAAAAATCAATGTGTTTTCATTAGAATTAACTGAAATGTTCCTGATTTTCCGTTCATATTACCGATGGAAGATGTACACGTAAAACCGCTCTAACCTGGCTGAAACGTCGATATATGCAATAAAAACAGAACTTCTCCCCTTTTCAATATCTTACTCAGTATTTTAAAGAGAAACAAATAGATGATTGTAAATGAAGTATTTAAGGTTATAATCTAATCAATTATGTGTTTGCATCATTTTTATTGTATATTTATTGAGTTAATACTAATAAACTGAAAATTCACAAAAACGTGGAAAAAACGGCAAAATATTGCCTAATTCGATGATATTTTGATTAAATCACATAAAGGAAAAGGGAATGATAAACGTCAAAATATTGCTAAATTCGATGATTTCTCGTACGAAACAAAATGCAAAAAAACTTGCTTAAAATGCAATATTATGCGAAATTCTGAGATTTGAAGGCAAAATCACATATCGTGATACTACATGAAATTGTATCGAAATATTGGTAAAATGAATATATTTACGTAATATCAAACTACATGAAAAACGTGAAAAAAGTCACGATTATACCAAATTTGAGGATTTTAACTTCGAATCATAGTGCAAGGTTTCGTATTATTTAGATCCAAGAAAAGACATATGACAATGTTGTTTCCAATACAAATGATAAAATCAATGTGTTTTCATTAGAATTAACTGAAATGTTCCTGATTTTCCGTTCATATTACCGATGGAAGATGTACACGTAAAACCGCTCTAACCTGGCTGAAACGTCGATATATGCAATAAAAACAGAACTTCTCCCCTTTTCAATATCTTACTCAGTATTTTAAAGAGAAACAAATAGATGATTGTAAATGAAGTATTTAAGGTTATAAATCTAATCAATTATGTGTTTGCATCATTTTTATTGTATATTTATTGAGTTAATACTAATAAACTGAAAATTCACAAAAACGTGGAAAAACAAGGCAAAATATTGCCTAATTCGATGATATTTTGATTAAATCACATAAAGGAAAAGGGAATGATAAACGTCAAAATATTGCTAAATTCGATGATTTCTCGTACGAAACAAAATGCAAGAAAACTTGCTTAAAATGCAATATTATGCGAAATTCTGAGATTTGAAGGCCAAATCACATATCGTGATACTACATGAAATAGTATCGAAATATTGGTAAAAATGAATATATTTACGTAATATCAAACTACATGAAAAACGTGAAAAAAGCCACGATTATGCCAAATTTGAGGATTTTAACTTCGAATCATAATGCAAGGTTTCGTATTATTTAGATCCAAGAAAAGACATATGACAATGTTGTTTCCAATACAAATGATGAAAATCAATGTGTTTCATTAGAATTAACTGAAATGTTACTGATTTTCCGTTCATATTACCGATGGAAGATGTACACGTAAAACCGCTCTAATCCGGCTGAAACGTCGATATATGCAATAAAAACAGAACTTCTCCCCTTTTCAATATCTTACTCAGTATTTTAAAGAGAAACAAATAGATGATTAAAAATGAAGTATTTAAGGTTATAATCTAATCAATTATGTGTTTGCATCATTTTTATTGTATATTTATTGAGTTAATACTAATAAACTGAAAATTCACAAAAACGTAGAAAAAACGGCAAAATATTGCCTAATTCGATGATATTTTGATTAAATCACATAAAGGAAAAGGGAATGATGAACGTCAAAATCTTGCTAAATTCGATGATTTCTCGTACGAAACAAAATGCAAGAAAACTTGCTTAAAATGCAATATTATGCGAAATTTTGAGATTTGAAGGCCAAATCACATATCGTTATACGACATGAAATAGTATCGAAATATTGGTAAAAATGAATATATTTACGTAATATCAAACTACATGAAAAACGTGAAAAAAGTCACTATTATACCAAATTTGAGGATTTTAACTTCGAATCATAAAGCGAGGTTTCGTACTATTTAGATCCATGAAAAGACATATGACAATGTTGTTTCCAATACAAATTATAAAAATCAATGTGTTTTCATTAGAATTAACTAAAATGTTCCTGATTTTTCGTTTATATTACCGATGGAAGATGTACACGCAAAACCGCTCTATTCCGGCTGAAACGTCGATATATGCAATAAAAACCGAACTTCTCCCCTTTTCAATATTTCAAAATACTCAGTATTTTAACGAGAAACAAATAGATGATTGAAAATGAAGTATTTAAGGTTACTATCTAATCAATTATGTGTTTGCATCATTTTTATTGTATATTTAATGAGTTAATACTAATAAACTGAAAATTCACAAAAACGTGGAAAAAACGGCAAAATATTGCCTAATTCGATGATATTTTGATTAAATCACAAAAAGGAAAAGGGAATGATGAACGTCAAAATATTGCTAAATTCGATGATTTCTCGTACGAAACAAAATGCAAGAAAACTTGCTTAAAATGCAATATTATGCGAAATTCTGAGATTTGAAGGCCAAATCACATATCGTGATACTACATGAAATTGTATCGAAATATTGGTAAAAATGAATATATTTACGTAATATCAAACTACATGAAAAACGTGAAAAAACTCACTATTATACCAAATTTGAGGATTTTAACTATCGAATCATAGAGCGAGGTTTCGTACTATTTAGATCCATGAAAAGACATATGACAATGTTGTTTCCAATACAAATTATTAAAAATCAATGTGTTTTCATTAGAATTAACTGAAATGTTCCTGATTTTTCCGTTTATATTACCAAAGGAAGATGTACACGCAAAACCGCTCTATATCCGGCTGAAACGTCGATATATGCAATAAAACCGAACTTCTCCCCTTTTCAATATCTTACTCAGTATTTTAACGAGAAACAAATAGATGATTGAAAATGAAGTATTTAAGGTTACTAATCTAATCAATTATGTGTTTGCATCATTTTTATTGTATATTTAATGAATTAATACTAATAAACTGAAAATTCACAAAAACGTGGAAAAACGGCAAAATATTGCCTAATTCGATGATATTTTGATTAAATCACATAAAGGAAAAGGGAATGATAAACGTCAAAATATTGCTAAATTCGATGATTTCTCGTACGGAACAAAATGCAAGAAAACTTGCTTAAAATGCAATATTATGCGAAATTCTGAGATTTGAAGGCCAAATCACATATCGTGATACTACATGAAATAGTATCGAAATATTGGTAAAAATGAATATTTTTACGTAATATCAAACTACATGAAAAACGTGAAAAAAGTCACGATTATGCCAAATTTGAGGATTTTAACTTCGAATCCATAATGCAAGGTTTCGTATTATTTAGATCCAAGAAAAGACATATGACAATGTTGTTTCCAATACAAATGATAAAAATCAATGTGTTTTCATTAGAATTAACTGAAATGTTCCTGATTTTCCGTTCATATTACCGATGGAAGATGTACACGTAAAACCGCTCTAATCCGGCTGAAACGTCGATATATGCAATAAAAACAGAACTTCTCCCCTTTTCAATATCTTACTCAGTATTTTAAAGAGAAACAAATAGATGATTAAAAATTAAGTATTTAAGGTTATAAACTAATCAATTATGTGTTTGCATCATTTTTATTGTATATTTATTGTATATTTTATTTATTTATTTATTTATTTACTAATAAACTGAAAATTCACAAAAACGTAGAAAAACGGCAAAATATTGATTAATTCGATGATATTTTGAATAAATCACATAAAGGAAAAGGGAATGATAAACGTCAAAATATTGCTAAATTCGATGATTTCTCGTACGAAACAAAATGCAAGAAAACTTGCTTAAAATGCAATATTATGCGAAATTCTGAGATTTGAAGGCCAAATCACATATCGTGATACTACATGAAATTAGTATCGAAATATTGGTAAAAATGAATATATTTACGTAATATCAAACTACATGAAAAACGTGAAAAAAGTCACGATTATACCAAATTTGAGGATTTTAACTTCGAATCATAGTGCAAGGTTTCGTATTATTTAGATCCAAGAAAAGACATATGACAATGTTGTTTCCAATACAAATGATAAAAATCAATGTGTTTTCATTAGAATTAACTGAAATGTTCCTGATTTTCCGTTCATATTACCGATGGAAGATGTACACGTAAAACCGCTCTAACCTGGCTGAAACGTCGATATATGCAATAAAAACAGAACTTCTCCCCTTTTCAATATCTTACTCAGTATTTTAAAGAGAAACAAATAGATGATTGTAAATGAAGTATTTAAGGTTATAATCTAATCAATTATGTGTTTGCATCATTTTTATTGTATATTTATTGAGTTAATACTAATAAACTGAAATTCACAAAAACGTGGAAAAACGGCAAAATATTGCCTAATTCGATGATATTTTGATTAAATCACATAAAGGAAAAGGGAATGATAAACGTCAAAATATTGCTAAATTCGATGATTTCTCGTACGAAACAAAATGCAAGAAAACTTGCTTAAAATGCAATATTATGCGAAATTCTGAGATTTGAAGGCCAAATCACATATCGTGATACTACATGAAATTGTATCGAAATATTGGTAAAAATGAATATATTTACGTAATATCAAACTACATGAAAACGTGAAAAAAGTCACGATTATGCCAAATTTGAGGATTTTAACTTCGAATCATAATGCAAGGTTTCGTATTATTTAGATCCAAGAAAAGACATATGACAATGTTGTTTCCAATACAAATGATAAAAATCAATGTGTTTCATTAGAATTAACTGAAATGTTCCTGATTTTCCGTTCATATTACCGATGGAAGATGTACACGTAAAACCGCTCTAATCCGGCTGAAACGTCGATATATGCAATAAAAACAGAACTTCTCCCCTTTTCAATATCTTACTCAGTATTTTAAAGAGAAACAAATAGATGATTAAAAATGAAGTATTTAAGGTTATAATCTAATCAATTATGTGTTTGCATCATTTTTATTGTATATTTAATGAGTTAATACTAATAAACTGAAAATTCACAAAAACGTGGAAAAACGGCAAAATATTGCCTAATTCGATGATATTTTGATTAAATCACAAAAAGGAAAAGGGAGTGATGAACGTCAAAATCTTGCTAAATTCGATGATTTCTCGTACGAAACAAAATGCAAGAAAACTTGCTTAAAATGCAATATTATGCGAAATTCTGAGATTTGAAGGCAAAATCACATATCGTGATACTACATGAAATTGTATCGAAATATTGGTAAAAATGAATATATTTACGTAATATCAAACTACATGAAAAACGTGGAAAAAAGTCACGATTATACCAAATTTGAGGATTTTAACTTCGAATCATAATGCAAGGTTTCGTATTATTTAGATCCAAGACAAGACATATGTCAATGTTGTTTCCAATACAAATGATTAAAATCAATGTGTTTTCATTAGAATTAACTGAAATGTTCCTGATTTTCCGTTCATATTACCGATGGAAGATGTACAAGTAAAACCGCTCTAATCCGGCTGAAACGTCGATATATGCAATAAAAACAGAACTTCTCCCCTTTTCAATATCTTACTCAGTATTTTAAAGAGAAACAAATAGATTATTGAAAATGAAGTATTTAAGGTTACAATCTAATCAATTATGTGTTTGCATCATTTTATTGTATATTTATTGAGTTAATACTAATAAACTGAAAATTCACAAAAACGTAGAAAAACGGCAAAATATTGCCTAATTCGATGATATTTTGATTAAATCACATAAAGGAAAAGGGAATGATGAACGTCAAAATCTTGCTAAATTCGATGATTTCTCGTACGAAACAAAATGCAAGAAAACTGCTTAAAATGCAATATTATGCGAAATTCTGAGATTTGAAGGCCAAATCACATATCGTTATACGACATGAAATAGTATCGAAATATTGGTAAAAATGAATATATTTACGTAATATCAAACTACATGAAAAACGTGAAAAAACTCACTATTATACCAAATTTGAGGATTTTAACTTCGAATCATAAAGCGAGGTTTCGTACTATTTAGATCCATGAAAAGACATATGAAAATGTTGTTTCCAATACAAATTATAAAAATCAATGTGTTTTCATTAGAATTAACTAAAATGTTCCTGATTTTCCGTTTATATTACCAAAGGAAGATGTACACGCAAAACCGCTCTATTCCGGCTGAAACGTCGATATATGCAATAAAAACCGAACTTCTCCCCTTTTCAATATCTTACTCAGTATTTTAACGAGAAACAAATAGATGATTGAAAATGAAGTATTTAAGGTTACTATCTAATCAATTATGTGTTTGCATCATTTTTATTGTATATTTAATGAATTAATACTAATAAACTGAAAATTCACAAAAACGTGGAAAAACGGCAAAATATTGCCTAATTCGATGATATTTTGATTAAATCACATAAAGGAAAAGGGAATGATAAACGTCCAAAATATTGCTAAATTCGATGATTTCTCGTACGGAACAAAATGCAAGAAAACTTGCTTAAATGCAATATTATGCGAAATTTTGAGATTTGAAGGCCAAATCACATATCATTATACGACATGAAATAGTATCGAAATATTGGTAAAAATGAATATATTTACGTAATATCATACTACATGAAAACGTGGAAAAAAGTCACTATTATACCAAATTTGAGGATTTTAACTTCGAATCATAAAGCGAGGTTTCGTACTATTTAGATCCATGAAAAGACATATGACAATGTTGTTTCCAATACAAATGATAAAAATCAATGTGTTTTCATTGGAATTAACTGAAATGTTCCTGATTTTCCGTTCATATTACCGATGGAAGATGTACACGTTAAAACCGCTCTAACCTGGCTGAAACGTCGATATATGCAATAAAAACAGAACTTCTCCCCTTTTCAATATCTTACTCAGTATTTTAAAGAGAAACAAATAGATGATTGTAAATGAAGTATTTAAGGTTATAATCTAATCAATTATGTGTTTGCATAATTTTTATTGTATATTTATTGAGTTAATACTAATAAACTGAAAATTCACAAAAACGTGGAAAAAACGGCAAAATATTGCCTAATTCGATGATATTTTGATTAAATCACATAAAGGAAAAGGGAATGATAAACGTCAAAATATTGCTAAATTCGATGATTTCTCGTACGAAACAAAATGCAAGAAAAACTTGCTTAAAATGCAATATATGCGAAATTCTGAGATTTGAAGGCCAAATCACATATCGTGATACTACATGAAATTGTATCGAAATATTGGTAAAAATGAATATATTTACGTAATATCAAACTACATGAAAAACGTGAAAAAAGTCACGATTATACCAAATTTGAGGATTTTAACTTCGAATCATAGTGCAAGGTTTCGTATTATTTAGATCCAAGAAAAAGACATATGACAAAGTTGTTTCCAATACAAATGATAAAAATCAATGTGTTTTCATTAGAATTAACTGAAATGTTCCTGATTTTTCCGTTCATATTACCGATGGAAGATGTACACGTAAAACCGCTCTAACCTGGCTGAAACGTCGATATATGCAATAAAAACAGAACTTCTCCCCTTTTCAATATCTTACTCAGTATTTTAAAGAGAAACAAATAGATGATTGTAAATGAAGTATTTAAGGTTATAATCTAATCAATTATGTGTTTGCATCATTTTTATTGTATATTTATTGAGTTAATACTAATAAACTGAAAATTCACAAAAACGTGGAAAAACGGCAAAATATTGCCTAATTCGATGATATTTTGATTAAATCACATAAAGGAAAAGGGAATGATAAACGTCAAAATATTGCTAAATTCGATGATTTCTCGTACGAAACAAAATGCAAAAAACTTGCTTAAAATGCAATATTATGCGAAATTCTGAGATTTGAAGGCCAAATCACATATCGTGATACTACATGAAATTGTATCGAAATATTGGTAAAAATGAATATATTTACGTAATATCAAACTACATGAAAAACGTGAAAAAAGTCACGATTATACCAAATTTGAGGATTTTAACTTCGAATCATAGTGCAAGGTTTCGTATTATTTAGATCCAAGAAAAGACATATGACAATGTTGTTTCCAATACAAATGATAAAAATCAATGTGTTTTCATTAGAATTAACTGAAATGTTCCTGATTTTCCGTTCATATTACCGATGGAAGATGTACACGTAAAACCGCTCTAATGGCTGAAACGTCGATATATGCAATAAAAACAGAACTTCTCCCCTTTTCAATATCTTACTCAGTATTTTAAAGAGAAACAAATAGATGATTGTAAATGAAGTATTTAAGGTTAAATCTAATCAATTATGTGTTTGCATCATTTTTATTGTATATTTATTGAGTTATACTAATAAACTGAAAATTCACAAAAACGTGGAAAAACGGCAAAATATTGCCTAATTCGATGATATTTTGATTAAATCACATAAAGGAAAAGGGAATGATAAACGTCAAAATATTGCTAAATTCGATGATTTCTCGTACGAAACAAAATGCAAGAAAACTTGCTTAAAATGCAATATTATGCGAAATTCTGAGATTTGAAGGCCAAATCACATATCGTGATACTACATGAAATAGTATCGAAATATTGGTAAAAATGAATATATTTACGTAATATCAAACTACATGAAAAACGTGAAAAAAGTCACGATTATGCCAAATTTGAGGATTTTAACTTCGAATCATAATGCAAGGTTTCGTATTATTTAGATCCAAGAAAAGACATATGACAATGTTGTTTCCAATACAAATGATAAAAATCAATGTGTTTTCATTAGAATTAACTGAAATGTTCCTGATTTTCCGTTCATATTACCGATGGAAGATGTACACGTAAAACCGCTCTAATCCGGCTGAAACGTCGATATATGCAATAAAAACAGAACTTCTCCCCTTTTCAATATCTTACTCAGTATTTTAAAGAGAAACAAATAGATGATTAAAAATGAAGTATTTAAGGTTATAATCTAATCAATTATGTGTTTGCATCATTTTTATTGTATATTTATTGAGTTAATACTAATAAACTGAAAATTCACAAAAACGTAGAAAAACGGCAAAATATTGCCTAATTCGATGATATTTTGATTAAATCACATAAAGGAAAAGGGAATGATGAACGTCAAAATCTTGCTAAATTCGATGATTTCTCGTACGAAACAAAATGCAAGAAAACTTGCTTAAAATGCAATATTATGCGAAATTCTGAGATTTGAAGGCCAAATCACATATCGTTATACGACATGAAATAGTATCGAAATATTGGTAAAAATGAATATATTTACGTAATATCAAACTACATGAAAAACGTGAAAAAAGTCACTATTATACCAAATTTGAGGATTTTAACTTCGAATCATAAGCGAGGTTTCGTACTATTTAGATCCATGAAAAGACATATGACAATGTTGTTTCCAATACAAATTATAAAAATCAATGTGTTTTCATTAGAATTAACTAAAATGTTCCTGATTTTCGTTATATTACCGATGGAAGATGTACACGCAAAACCGCTCTATTCCGGCTGAAACGTCGATATATGCAATAAAAACCGAACTTCTCCCCTTTTCAATATCTTACTCAGTATTTTAACGAGAAACAAATAGATGATTGAAAATGAAGTATTTAAGGTTAATCTAATCAATTATGTGTTTGCATCATTTTTATTGTATATTTAATGAGTTAATACTAATAAACTGAAAATTCACAAAAACGTGGAAAAACGGCAAAATATTGCTAATTCGATGATATTTTGATTAAATCACAAAAGGAAAAGGGAATGATGAACGTCAAAATATTGCTAAATTCGATGATTTCTCGTACGAAACAAAATGCAAGAAAACTTGCTTAAAATGCAATATTATGCGAAATTCTGAGATTTGAAGGCCAAATCACATATCGTGATACTACATGAAATTGTATCGAAATATTGGTAAAAATGAATATATTTACGTAATATCAAACTACATGAAAAACGTGAAAAAAGTCACGATTATACCAAATTTGAGGATTTTAACTTCGAATCATAATGCAAGGTTTCGTATTATTTAGATCCAAGAAAAGACATATGACAATGTTGTTTCCAATACAAATGATAAAATCAATGTGTTTTCATTAGAATTAACTGAAATGTTCCTGATTTTCCGTTCATATTACCGATGGAAGATGTACACGTAAAACCGCTCTACCTGGCTGAAACGTCGATATATGCAATAAAAACAGAACTTCTCCCCTTTTCAATATCTTACTCAGTATTTTAAAGAGAAACAAATAGATGATTGTAAATGAAGTATTTAAGGTTAAATCTAATCAATGTGTTTGCATCATTTTTATTGTATATTTATTGAGTTAATACTAATAAACTGAAAATTCACAAAAACGTGGAAAAACGGCAAAATATTGCCTAATTCGATGATATTTTGATTAAATCACATAAAGGAAAAGGGAATGATAAACGTCAAAATATTGCTAAATTCGATGATTTCTCGTACGAAACAAAATGCAAGAAAACTTGCTTAAAATGCAATATTATGCGAAATTCTGAGATTTGAAGGCCAAATCACATATCGTGATACTACATGAAATAGTATCGAAATATTGGTAAAAATGAATATATTTACGTAATATCAAACTACATGAAAAACGTGAAAAAAGCCACGATTATGCCAAATTTGAGGATTTTAACTTCGAATCATAATGCAAGGTTTCGTATTATTTAGATCCAAGAAAAGACATATGACAATGTTGTTTCCAATACAAATGATAAAAATCAATGTGTTTTCATTAGAATTAACTGAAATGTTCCTGATTTTCCGTTCATATTACCGATGGAAGATGTACACGTAAAACCGCTCTAATCCGGCTGAAACGTCGATATATGCAATAAAAACAGAACTTCTCCCCTTTTCAATATCTTACTCAGTATTTTAAAGAGAAACAAATAGATGATTAAAATGAAGTATTTAAGGTTATAATCTAATCAATTATGTGTTTGCATCATTTTTATTGTATATTTATTGAGTTAATACTAATAAACTGAAAATTCACAAAAACGTAGAAAAACGGCAAAATATTGCCTAATTCGATGATATTTTGATTAAATCACATAAAGGAAAAGGGAATGATGAACGTCAAAATCTTGCTAAATTCGATGATTTCTCGTACGAAACAAAATGCAAGAAAACTTGCTTAAAATGCAATATTATGCGAAATTTGAGATTTGAAGGCCAAATCACATATCGTTATACGACATGAAATAGTATCGAAATATTGGTAAAAATGAATATATTTACGTAATATCAAACTACATGAAAAACGTGAAAAAAGTCACGATTATACCAAATTTGAGGATTTTAACTTCGAATCATAGCAAGGTTTCGTACTATTTAGATCCAGAAAAGACATATGACAATGTTGTTTCCAATACAAATGATAAAAATCAATGTGTTTTCATTAGAATTAACTGAAATGTTCCTGATTTTCCGTTATATTACCGATGGAAGATGTACACGTAAAACCGCTCTATCCGGCTGAAACGTCGATATATGCAATAAAAACGAACTTCTCCCCTTTTCAATATCTTACTCAGTATTTTAAAGAAACAAATAGATGATTGAAAATGAAGTATTTAAGGTTATATCTAATCAATTATGTGTTTGCATCATTTTTATTGTATATTTATGAGTTAATACTAATAAACTGAAAATTCACAAAAACGTGGAAAAACGGCAAAATATTGCCTAATTCGATGATATTTTGATTAAATCACAAAAGGAAAAGGGAATGATGAACGTCAAAATATTGCTAAATTCGATGATTTCTCGTACGAAACAAAATGCAAGAAAACTTGCTTAAAATGCAATATTATGCGAAATTCTGAGATTTGAAGGCCAAATCACATATCGTGATACTACATGAAATTGTATCGAAATATTGGTAAAAATGAATATATTTACGTAATATCAAACTACATGAAAAACGTGAAAAAAGTCACGATTATACCAAATTTGAGGATTTTAACTTCGAATCATAATGCAAGGTTTCGTATTATTTAGATCCAAGAAAGACATATGACAATGTTGTTTCCAATACAAATGATAAAAATCAATGTGTTTTCATTAGAATTAACTGAAATGTTCCTGATTTTCCGTTCATATTACCGATGGAAGATGTACACGTAAAACCGCTCTAATCCGGCTGAAACGTCGATATATGCAATAAAAACAGAACTTCTCCCCTTTTCAATATCTTACTCAGTATTTTAAAGAGAAACAAATAGATGATTGAAAATGAAGTATTTAAGGTTACAATCTAATCAATTATGTGTTTGCATCATTTTTATTGTATATTTATTGAGTTAATACTAATAAACTGAAAATTCACAAAAACGTGGAAAAACGGCAAAATATTGCCTAATTCGATGATATTTTGATTAAATCACATAAAGGAAAAGGGAATGATGAACGTCAAAATCTTGCTAAATTCGATGATTTCTCGTACGAAACAAAATGCAAGAAAACTTGCTTAAAATGCAATATTATGCGAAATTCTGAGATTTGAAGGCCAAATCACATATCGTATACTACATGAAATAGTATCGAAATATTGGTAAAAATGAATATATTTACGTAATATCAAACTACATGAAAAACGTGAAAAAAGTCACGATTATACCAAATTTGAGGATTTTAACTTCGAATCATAAGCAAGGTTTCGTATTATTTAGATCCAAAAGACATATGACAATGTTGTTTCCAATACAAATGATAAAAATCAATGTGTTTTCATTAGAATTAACTAAAATGTTCCTGATTTTCCGTTATATTACCGATGGAAGATGTACACGTAAAACCGCTCTATCCGGCTGAAACGTCGATATATGCAATAAAAACGAACTTCTCCCCTTTTCAATATCTTACTCAGTATTTTAAAGAGAAACAAATAGATGATTGAAAATGAAGTATTTAAGGTTACTATCTAATCAATTATGTGTTTGCATCATTTTTATTGTATATTTAAGTTAATACTAATAAACTGAAAATTCACAAAAACGTGGAAAAACGGCAAAATATTGCCTAATTCGATGATATTTTGATTAAATCACATAAAGGAAAAGGGAATGATAAACGTCAAAATATTGCTAAATTCGATGATTTCTCGTACGAAACAAAATGCAAGAAAACTTGCTTAAAATGCAATATTATGCGAAATTCTGAGATTTGAAGGCCAAATCACATATCGTGATACTACATGAAATAGTATCGAAATATTGGTAAAAATGAATATTTTACGTAATATCAAACTACATGAAAAACGTGAAAAAAGTCACGATTATACCAAATTTGAGGATTTTAACTTCGAATCATAATGCAAGGTTTCGTATTATTTAGATCCAAGAAAAGACATATGACAATGTTGTTTCCAATACAAATGATAAAAATCAATGTGTTTTCATTAGAATTAACTGAAATGTTCCTGATTTTCCGTTCATATTACCGATGGAAGATGTACACGTAAAACCGCTCTAATCCGGCTGAAACGTCGATATATGCAATAAAAACAGAACTTCTCCCCTTTTCAATATCTTACTCAGTATTTTAAAGAGAAACAAATAGATGATTAAAATGAAGTATTTAAGGTTATAAATCTAATCAATTATGTGTTTGCATCATTTTATTTTATTGTATATTTATTATTAATACTAATAAACTGAAAATTCACAAAAACGTGGAAAAACGGCAAAATATTGCCTAATTCGATGATATTTTGATTAAATCACATAAAGGAAAAGGGAATGATAAACGTCAAAATATTGCTAAATTCGATGATTTCTCGTACGAAACAAAATGCAAGAAAACTTGCTTAAAATGCAATATTATGCGAAATTCTGAGATTTGAAGGCCAAATCACATATCGTGATACTACATGAAATGTATCGAAATATTGGTAAAAATGAATATATTTACGTAATATCAAACTACATGAAAAACGTGAAAAAAGTCACGATTATACCAAATTTGAGGATTTTAACTTCGAATCATAGTGCAAGGTTTCGTATTATTTAGATCCAAGAAAAGACATATGACAATGTTGTTTCCAATACAAATGATAAAAATCAATGTGTTTTCATTAGAATTAACTGAAATGTTCCTGATTTTCCGTTCATATTACCGATGGAAGATGTACACGTAAAACCGCTCTAACCTGGCTGAAACGTCGATATATGCAATAAAAACAGAACTTCTCCCCTTTTCAATATCTTACTCAGTATTTTAAAGAGAAACAAATAGATGATTGTAAATGAAGTATTTAAGGTTATAATCTAATCAATTATGTGTTTGCATCATTTTTATTGTATATTTATTGAGTTAATACTAATAAACTGAAAATTCACAAAAACGTGGAAAAACGGCAAAATATTGCCTAATTCGATGATATTTTGATTAAATCACATAAAGGAAAAGGGAATGATAAACGTCAAAATATTGCTAAATTCGATGATTTCTCGTACGAAACAAAATGCAAGAAAACTTGCTTAAAATGCAATATTATGCGAAATTCTGAGATTTGAAGGCCAAATCACATATCGTGATACTACATGAAATGTATCGAAATATTGGTAAAAATGAATATATTTACGTAATATCAAACTACATGAAAAACGTGAAAAAAGTCACGATTATACCAAATTTGAGGATTTTAACTTCGAATCATAGTGCAAGGTTTCGTATTATTTAGATCCAAGAAAAGACATATGACAATGTTGTTTCCAATACAAATGATAAAAATCAATGTGTTTTCATTAGAATTAACTGAAATGTTCCTGATTTTCCGTTCATATTACCGATGGAAGATGTACACGTAAAACCGCTCTAACCGGCTGAAACGTCGATATATGCAATAAAAACAGAACTTCTCCCCTTTTCAATATCTTACTCAGTATTTTAAAGAGAAACAAATAGATGATTGTAAATGAAGTATTTAAGGTTATAATCTAATCAATTATGTGTTTGCATCATTTTTATTGTATATTTATTGAGTTAATACTAATAAACTGAAAATTCACAAAAACGTGGAAAAACGGCAAAATATTGCCTAATTCGATGATATTTTGATTAAATCACATAAAGGAAAAGGGAATGATAAACGTCAAAATATTGCTAAATTCGATGATTTCTCGTACGAAACAAAATGCAAAAAACTTGCTTAAAATGCAATATTATGCGAAATTCTGAGATTTGAAGGCCAAATCACATATCGTGATACTACATGAAATTGTATCGAAATATTGGTAAAAATGAATATATTTACGTAATATCAAACTACATGAAAAACGTGAAAAAAGTCACGATTATACCAAATTTGAGGATTTTAACTTCGAATCATAGTGCAAGGTTTCGTATTATTTAGATCCAAGAAAAGACATATGACAATGTTGTTTCCAATACAAATGATAAAAATCAATGTGTTTTCATTAGAATTAACTGAAATGTTCCTGATTTTCCGTTCATATTACCGATGGAAGATGTACACGTAAAACCGCTCTAACCTGGCTGAAACGTCGATATATGCAATAAAAACAGAACTTCTCCCCTTTTCAATATCTTACTCAGTATTTTAAAGAGAAACAAATAGATGATTGTAAATGAAGTATTTAAGGTTATAAATCTAATCAATTATGTGTTTGCATCATTTTTATTGTATATTTATTGAGTTAATACTAATAAACTGAAAATTCACAAAAACGTGGAAAAACGGCAAAATATTGCCTAATTCGATGATATTTTGATTAAATCACATAAAGGAAAAGGGAATGATAAACGTCAAAATATTGCTAAATTCGATGATTTCTCGTACGAAACAAAATGCAAGAAAACTTGCTTAAAATGCAATATTATGCGAAATTCTGAGATTTGAAGGCCAAATCACATATCGTGATACTACATGAAATAGTATCGAAATATTGGTAAAAATGAATATATTTACGTAATATCAAACTACATGAAAAACGTGAAAAAAGTCACGATTATGCCAAATTTGAGGATTTTAACTTCGAATCATAATGCAAGGTTTCGTATTATTTAGATCCAAGAAAAGACATATGACAATGTTGTTTCCAATACAAATGATAAAAATCAATGTGTTTTCATTAGAATTAACTGAAATGTTCCTGATTTTCCGTTCATATTACCGATGGAAGATGTACACGTAAAACCGCTCTAATCCGGCTGAAACGTCGATATATGCAATAAAAACAGAACTTCTCCCCTTTTCAATATCTTACTCAGTATTTTAAAGAGAAACAAATAGATGATTAAAATGAAGTATTTAAGGTTATAATCTAATCAATTATGTGTTTGCATCATTTTTATTGTATATTTATTGAGTTAATACTAATAAACTGAAAATTCACAAAAACGTAGAAAAACGGCAAAATATTGCCTAATTCGATGATATTTTGATTAAATCACATAAAGGAAAAGGAATGATAAGTCACGTCAAATATTGCTAAATTCGATGATTTCTCGTACGAAACAAAATGCAAGAAAACTTGCTTAAAATGCAATATTATGCGAAATTTGAGATTTGAAGGCCAAATCACATATCGTATACTACATGAAATAGTATCGAAATATTGGTAAAAATGAATATATTTACGTAATATCAAACTACATGAAAAACGTGAAAAAAGTCACGATTATACCAAATTTGAGGATTTTAACTTCGAATCATAAAGCAAGGTTTCGTATTATTTAGATCCAGAAAAGACATATGACAATGTTGTTTCCAATACAAATGATAAAAATCAATGTGTTTTCATTAGAATTAACTGAAATGTTCCTGATTTTCCGTTCATATTACCGATGGAAGATGTACACGTAAAACCGCTCTAATCCGGCTGAAACGTCGATATATGCAATAAAAACAGAACTTCTCCCCTTTTCAATATCTTACTCAGTATTTTAAAGAGAAACAAATAGATGATTGAAAATGAAGTATTTAAGGTTATATCTAATCAATTATGTGTTTGCATCATTTTTATTGTATATTTATGAGTTAATACTAATAAACTGAAAATTCACAAAAACGTGGAAAAACGGCAAAATATTGCCTAATTCGATGATATTTTGATTAAATCACAAAAGGAAAAGGGAATGATGAACGTCAAAATATTGCTAAATTCGATGATTTCTCGTACGAAACAAAATGCAAGAAAACTTGCTTAAAATGCAATATTATGCGAAATTCTGAGATTTGAAGGCCAAATCACATATCGTGATACTACATGAAATTGTATCGAAATATTGGTAAAAATGAATATATTTACGTAATATCAAACTACATGAAAAACGTGAAAAAAGTCACGATTATACCAAATTTGAGGATTTTAACTTCGAATCATAATGCAAGGTTTCGTATTATTTAGATCCAAGAAGACATATGACAATGTTGTTTCCAATACAAATGATTAAAATCAATGTGTTTTCATTAGAATTAACTGAAATGTTCCTGATTTTCCGTTCATATTACCGATGGAAGATGTACACGTAAAACCGCTCTAACCGGCTGAAACGTCGATATATGCAATAAAAACAGAACTTCTCCCCTTTTCAATATCTTACTCAGTATTTTAAAGAGAAACAAATAGATGATTGTAAATGAAGTATTTAAGGTTATAATCTAATCAATTATGTGTTTGCATCATTTTTATTGTATATTTATTGAGTTAATACTAATAAACTGAAAATTCACAAAAACGTGGAAAAACGGCAAAATATTGCCTAATTCGATGATATTTTGATTAAATCACATAAAGGAAAAGGGAATGATAAACGTCAAAATATTGCTAAATTCGATGATTTCTCGTACGAAACAAAATGCAAGAAAACTTGCTTAAAATGCAATATTATGCGAAATTCTGAGATTTGAAGGCCAAATCACATATCGTGATACTACATGAAATAGTATCGAAATATTGGTAAAAATGAATATATTTACGTAATATCAAACTACATGAAAAACGTGAAAAAAGCCACGATTATGCCAAATTTGAGGATTTTAACTTCGAATCATAATGCAAGGTTTCGTATTATTTAGATCCAAGAAAAGACATATGACAATGTTGTTTCCAATACAAATGATAAAAATCAATGTGTTTTCATTAGAATTAACTGAAATGTTCCTGATTTTCCGTTCATATTACCGATGGAAGATGTACACGTAAAACCGCTCTAATCCGGCTGAAACGTCGATATATGCAATAAAAACAGAACTTCTCCCCTTTTCAATATCTTACTCAGTATTTTAAAGAGAAACAAATAGATGATTAAAAATGAAGTATTTAAGGTTATAATCTAATCAATTATGTGTTTGCATCATTTTTATTGTATATTTATTGAGTTAATACTAATAAACTGAAAATTCACAAAAACGTAGAAAAACGGCAAAATATTGCCTAATTCGATGATATTTTGATTAAATCACATAAAGGAAAAGGGAATGATGAACGTCAAAATCTTGCTAAATTCGATGATTTCTCGTACGAAACAAAATGCAAGAAAACTTGCTTAAAATGCAATATTATGCGAAATTTTGAGATTTGAAGGCCAAATCACATATCGTTATACGACATGAAATAGTATCGAAATATTGGTAAAAATGAATATATTTACGTAATATCAAACTACATGAAAAACGTGAAAAAAGTCACTATTATACCAAATTTGAGGATTTTAACTTCGAATCATAAGCGAGGTTTCGTACTATTTAGATCCATGAAAAGACATATGACAATGTTGTTTCCAATACAAATATAAAAATCAATGTGTTTTCATTAGAATTAACTAAAATGTTCCTGATTTTCGTTTATATTACCGATGGAAGATGTACACGCAAAACCGCTCTATTCCGGCTGAAACGTCGATATATGCAATAAAAACCGAACTTCTCCCCTTTTCAATATTTCAAAATACTCAGTATTTTAACGAGAAACAAA
>NW_027189454.1:0-5000 GCF_040958095.1 Procambarus clarkii
GTAATTTTTTGACACAGACTGTGGAGAAGCTACCAAGTTAGGGTAGGCTTAGTTAACGTAACTCAATGGGGATGTAATTAGTGGTCCGTTTGACCTTAATGGAGAATTACTCACTGAATACTTGCAAGGAGTCAAGTGTGGTGTAATGTGTTGAGTTATTGTTAACAAGAGAGACAAGTGTTAAAGATTAACGTAGAGTATCATCATGTTGTTGTCTAGTGGGAGACAATTGTTTGTGATTACCGTGGTACTTTGTTGCTGACTGCTGCGATCAGTCAATTAACGTAATTAATCACTTCAGGCAATTTCTTTTGGTTGTCGTCTGGTGACGAGAGTAGAGTTATACTAGGGATCTGTGGAGCTGTGTCCCAGAATTCCCGCCTTGCCTGTCGGTGTATCGGGTTACAACAGGGCAACTTCTTAGTGGGAGTTGCAAAGAGTGTTCACACTGGGCTGTGATAGGGGGGGAGTCACTGTTAGACTTCCGCCTAGTTACGTGGGTCTCTCCTGGGGGCGGGAGGACCCCTGAGCTTGTGATTATAGTAGCTGTCAGGGAAACCAAGGACACTATTGATTGCCTGCTTGTGTCTTTGTTTCAGTGGATCCTTCATTTGTTCAGTTAGTTCATGTTGTCAGCCCGAAGTGTCAGCAAGATGGAGCCTGCTGTCACTTCTCGAGGGGCTGTTTGAATGGCTGTGTTGCAAATGCCACTTGATGTACAATAAACGTAACCATTCGCTGTGGTGTAACTTAGTCTGTGATATTTTTCTTTGTTTGCAATATTGCGTCATCAGTGGGCACACCTGTGTTCAGGTTAGTTCAGTATGCAGCCTCACAGCAAGGGTTGCTATTTAGCTGTTTGTTATCGTGCCACTGGATGGACATTAACGTAACGTAAACTCGGTAATGTAGTAGTTAGTCTCTTGTTATTAATAAATTGTTATGTTATAGAAAACGGTCTTTGATGTCAACCCCTTCAACCATATTATTCCACTATATTTCTGCATAATATTTTTAAATGTTGATGTGATCTTGATAAGGCGGCTGTTCTTGGGAATTCGAATTCCAATTCATAGCGCCACTTCAAATATAAATATTTGATTGTGAGAACTCGTCGGTTACCCTTTATTAGTTTTAACGTCCTGTTTAACTAGGAGGAGCCAGCGGCCTATTGTGGACAGGTTTTCACCCTTGGTGGTGGAGGCCTGGCGGTTTGCTCCCGCTTTTTCCTTTTTCTATTGGACTCATGCTTAACTGCCGTGAGCAGACTTTAAACTTGTAGTCCACCTCTTAAGGGAGGTAGGCGTAGAGAAAAATCTCACAATAATCTGGAAGAAATATGAAGGTTGATGCAATTTAAAAACCTGACATTAGGAGAGGACATTATGGCAGCCTTAGAAAAAATTTTAGTGAGTATAATTTGACAGACTTGTTGCTAGGCAAGGAAGTGAATGAGAGGTATGTCAAGTTTTGTGAAATATATGATAAAGGCACAAAAAAAATTATACCAAAACAGAGATGCAGAATTAGGAAACAGGATTGGTTCATCAGAAATTGCGAGAGGGCCAGAGACCAAAAGAAACAAAAATGGAATCAATACAGGAAGAGGCCAAACCCCCAAACATACCAACGATACAAAGATGTGAGAAACAACTACACGGCAGTGAGGAGAGAGGCAGAAAGAAATTTTGAAAAAGGGATTGCAGACAAATGTAAAACAGAACCAGGTCTATTCTATAAATTCATGAACAACAAATTGCAGGTAAAGGATAATATTCAGAGATTGAAAGTGGGAAATAGATTCATGGAAAATGAAAAGGAAATGCGTGAAACATTAAACGAAAAGTTCCAAAGAGTGTTTGTACAAAATGAAATCTTCAGGGAACCAGATACAATAAGGATTCCAGAGCACAACATAGAGCACATAGAGGTGTCTAAAGATGAAGTGGAAAAAATGCTCAAGGAGCTAAATAAGAACAAAGCAGTTGGTCCAGATGGAGTTTCACCATGGGTTCTGAGAGAATGTGCACCTGAGCTCAGCATTCCACTTCAACTGATTTTTTCAGGCATCCCTGTTTACAGGAGTTGTAGCTGATGTGTGGAAAAGGCTAACATAGTTCCAATCTACAAAAGTGGAAGCAGGGAAGACCTCCTTAATTTTAGACCGGTATCATTTACATGTGTAATAGTCAAAATATTGGAAAAATAAATAAAACTAAATGGGTAGAACACTTGGAGAGAAATGATATAATATCAGAAAGACAGTATGGTTTTTCAATCTGGAAGATCCTGTGTATCGAATTTACTCAGTTTCTATGATCGAGCAACAGAGATATTACAGGAAAGAGGTGGTTGGGTTGACTGCATCTATCTGGACCTGAAAAAGGCTTTCGACAGAGTTCCACATAAGAGGTTGTTCTGGAAACTGGAAAATATTGGAGGGGTGACAGGTAAGCTTCTAACATGTATGAAAAATTTTCAGACTGATAGAAAAATGAGGGCAGTAATCAGAGGCAATGTATCGGACTGGAGAAATGTCACAAGTGGAGTACCACCGGGTTCAGTTCTTGCACCAGTGATGGTTATTGTCTACATAAATGATCTACAAGTTGGTATACAGAATTATATGAACATGTTTGCTGATGATGCTAAGATAATAGGAAGGATAAGAAACTTAGATGATTGTCATGCCCTTCAAGATGACCTGGACAAAATAAGTATATGGAGCACCTCTGGGCAAATGGAATTTAATGTTAATAAATGCCATGTTATGGAATGTGGAATAGGAGAACATAGACCCACACAACCTATATATTATGTGAGAAATCTTTAAGGAATTCTGATAAAGAAAGAGATCTTGGGGTGGTTCTAGAGAGAAAACTATCACCTAAGGATCACATAAAGAATAGTGTGCGAGGAGCCTATGCCACGCTTTCTAACTTCAGAATTGCTTTTAAATACATGGATGGTGATATACTAAAGAAATTGTTCACGACTTTTGTTAGGCCGAAGCTAGAATCTGCAGCGGTTGTGTGGTGCCCATATCTTAAGAAGCACATCAACAAACTGGAAAAGGTGCAAAGACATGCTACTAAGTGGCTCCCAGAACTGAAGGGCAAGAGCTACGAGGAGAGGTTAGAGGCATTAAATATGCCAAAACTAGAAGACAGAAGAAAAGAGGTGATATGATCACTACATACAAAATAGTAACAAGAATTGAAAAAATCGATAAGGAAGATTTCCTGAGACCTGGAACTTTAAGAACAAGAGGTCATAGATTTAAACTAGCTAAACACAGATGCCGAAGAAATATTAGAAAATTCACTTTCGCAAACAGAGTGGTAGACGGTTGGAACAATTTAGGTGAGAAGGTGGTGGAGGCCAAGACCGTCAGTAGTTTCAAGGCGTTATATGACAAAGAGTGCTGGGAAGACGGACACCACGAGCGTAGCTCTCATCCTGTAACTACACTTAGGTAATCACTTAGGTAATTACCAGACATCGGCAGACTCTGCACACACACTAGTGTGAGGTCAGTGTGTAGTGATATTTAAAAGAGTAACACAAGGCATAGGCAACAGCAATTTAGTGGCAGTGTCGGATTGTGCTAAGTGGACAATTACAATCCCCCTCAACATACACCACCCACCACACAAAACACACACACTTACTTTCTCTCTCTCCCTCACTCAACCACACTCTCCTCTCTCTCTTCCTCCCTCCCTCACTCCCTTCATCCCTCTTCCTCACATCATTCCTCTCCCCCCCCCTCCATCCTTCCCTCCCTCCCGCCACCGGCTAACCCCCCTCTGTACCACCCCCTCACACCACACACACACACACACACACACACACACACACACACACACACACCACACACACACACACACACACACACACACACACACACACACACACACACACACACACACACACACACACACACACACACACACACACACACACACATTTCCTGAAAGGTCTCAGGAAATCTTCCTTATTGTTGAGAGGCGGGACCAAAGAGCCAGAGCTCAACCCCCGCAAACACAAACTAGGTGAGTACACACACACACACACACACACACACACACACACACACACACACACACACACACACACACACACACACACAGGAAAAACAGAGAAGCAAAGGAAGAAATCCGTGGTTTAATAGGGACTGTATGAAAGCAAAGGAGCTGAACAAAAGGGCATAGAGGAACTTCCGTAATAACAGAATACCAGAAAGTAGAGAGACATACCAGAGAACCAGGAACGAGTATGTTAGTGTGAGAAGAGCAGCTGAGAAAAGGTATGAAAATGATTATAGCTAATAAAGCCAAGACCGAACCAAAGCTACTACACACTCACATCAGGAGGAAGACAACAGTGAAGGAAAAGGTGATGAAACTTAAGGTGGGCGAGGACAGGTACACAGAGAATGACAATGAGGTGTGTGAAGAACTCAACAAAAGGTTCCAGGAGGTCTTTACAATAGAACAGGGAGAAGTCACGGCGCTAGAAGAGGTGGCAGCAAACCAGGTGACCTTGGATAGGTTCGAAATTACAAGAGATGAGGTGAAGAAGCACCTATTGGAGCTGGATGTGAGAAAAGCTGTTGGGCTGGACGGAATCTCACCATGGGTATTGAAAGAGTGTGCAGGAGCACTTTGCTTGCCACTCTCCATAGTGTATAGTAGGTCACTGGAAACGGGGGACTTACCAGAAATATGGAAGACTGCTAATGTAGTACCAATATACAAAAAGGGTGACAGACAAGAGGCACTGAACTACAGGCCAGTGTCCTTAACTTGTATACCATGCAAGGTGATGGAGAAGATTGTGAGAAAAAACCTAGTAACACATCTGGAGAGAAGAGACTTCGTGACAACACATCAACATGGGTTCAGGGAGGGTAAATCTTTCCTTACAGGCTTGATAGAATTCTACGATCAGGTGACAAAGATTAAGCAAGAAAGAGAAGGATGGGCGGACTGCATTTT